>NW_010527558.1:0-9143 GCF_000687285.1 Phaethon lepturus
TTTTTTTACAAAGTCTCCTCCCTGTGCCTGCAGACAGACCTGGCTGCCCCCCAAGCTCAGCCAGATCTGTGCCCCATCCATCCCCTCCACCCCAGCCCAGCTGGCCCCAAACCCCACTGCAACCCAGCACCGTGACGCCCGAGCGGGGACCTGGCCTTGTGGGGCAAGCCCTGGGACACCGGGAAGACATGGGGAAGGCTCTTGGGGTGAGGAGCCACATGATGCTCTGTTGCAGTATGAGATGGGAAGAAGGCAAATCTAGATGCACGCCTCATTTTGGGGGGGCCTGACCCTGCCTCTGTCACCGCAAGGTAGCCTGGACGGAGACAGGCGCCGTATTGCTGGGGCTTTGGGCACCCTGGGGAGCTGAGCACCGAGCAGCGGGGGACCGGACTTGATTTGATCTCGGCTCCAGGAGCCCATCGGGGTGCTGGGGGGTGGCTGGGGGTGCAGCTGCAGGGTGGGCGACTGGAAGACGGGTGGCCTGCCCCTGCTTGAGGGATTACAGGGGTCTACACTGCTACAGCTCCTCAGGCCAGCGGATGGCTGAAAAGGGCTCGGGGCACCTTGGTATCGTCCACACGAAGAGGTGTTTGTTCTCAAAACTCCCATGGAAAGAAGAGTACGTAAGGTTCACATTAGCACACGTCAATTGTATATAGTGCAAATCAGAGCCCCGGCACCAGAGGGTTCACACTCTGGTTAGTGGTTAGGATGCCCCACGGGTGCAATCCTGGGCACTGCAGACACTCCAGCCCTTGCTCTTCCCCAACTGCAAGGCGATCGGCGCATCATGCCCAGCTGTCCAAACCCTCCTCGTGCAGAACGAGGTCATACCCCATCTCACTGTCGCGCTCGCTCCCTCCTTGTGCCCTGCCAGAGGAAGGGGAGCCAGGAAGCCTTCGCGAGAAGACACGGAGAGCCTCTCCCTCCCGAGCAAAACAGGGCTGCTTCTCAGAGGCTCTGGGTGCAGTCCCAAAGGTGGCTCTAGCCACCCGCAGCACGGCCACAACATCCATCCCAACACCCACCCCCTTCCCCAAGGGTGAGGAAGATCCCAGGAGAAGGGCAGGTCTGCATCTGGCTGCCACTGCAGCCAGAGAGGCAGAGGCCTCTCATGCACGTCCCCAGAGGGGTTTCAGGTCCCAAAGTTTGGGGACTGATTGCAGGCACGGTCTAGGTTTGCAAGGCCACGCCATGCAGAGGGAGTTTATGGTTTTCCATTGGTCCCGAGCAGGAGGATGCCTTCCAGGTGGCTGCAGCAGCATCCTTTCTGGAAGAGCTGCAGAGGCAGCAGCCAAAGGTCCAGGCCATTTTCAGGACCGTGACTCGGGGAGCGAGGATGACGTGGCAAACGGGAAGCCAGGAGTGAAGAGTGAGCACTGGGCTCAGAAGAGTCCAGCCACATCCTGGAAGCAGGGGAGCAGAGAACGTCACCACTCATCACTGGTTCATGGGCTCCTCTTCCTCCATCGGCTCGTCTTGTGGCCTGAAATGGAGAAATAAGACACATGAGACAAGGAGACCTGCGTGACACAACGCATCCCTCTCAGCATCAAGGGGCCTTCTGGCAAGTCCAGCTTCTGTAACTACAGAACAAGCCTCCCAGTGCTTCCTGCCCCACCAAGACCTACATAGACTCTGGCTGAGTGCTGGTGAGGATGAGAAAAGGTGGTGGGCAGGTGGGGACCCTGCTGAAAGGAGGCGATGAACCCCCCCACCTCATTTGGTCTTGGTTTCGTCTTGTTTGGCTACAGCCCAGCACCGAAACCCCCAGAAGCCAATCCAGGTCCTGACCACGTGGATGCAGGACCTCACCCCACCACCCACCGATGCTGAATGCTGGGGCCAAATCTGCCGCGATGTGAGGGCTGCAGGATCAGAGCTCTCAGTGGGGAGGACGGTTGCAAATTCTTGCTTAACGCCAGCACTGTCCTGACCTCCCAGAAGCTCATCTGGCTGTGGGACATGGCCTTTCTCTGCGGCCACCCCCGTGCACCAAGGCTTGGAGCTGGGCACACAGGGAGCGAGGGGCACCCACATCTCCCAGAATCGATTAAGAGCATCACCTCTTCTCCACCATCACGGCCACCGAGAGGGAGGCCAAGGCTGTGACCGTCTCCACCTCTTCTGCCTCGTGGTGCTGTGCCTCCAGGAAGGAGCAGCCCAGCTTGGAGGCAAAGCGCTGCACGGCCACCCAGTATTTACCTGCAGGAGAAGCAAAAATCAGGAGGTGCTGGGATAGGGTGCCCCAGGTCTCTGCGCTTCCCTTGCAGTGAATGCACACATGGGGCATCACCCTCCCATGAGGAGGATGATGATGGAGGGCTCTTTTAAGCCAAGTGTCCCCTGGGAGGTCATGGGGATTACTGGAGAGGGGAGGAAATGCTAACACTTGGCCCTTCCACATTAACCAGCTGAGCCCCCGGCCCCGGGACACTCACTCTGGACCTGGATCACCGTTTCCAAGGAGCGCACAGCATTGGGATTTGGTTTCTGCCTCATGCTTTCTTCTGGGAGAGGGTCCAGCTGCCAAAGGAAGACAGAGGCGGTCAACAGGAGGGAGCTGTGACCAGGGCTCAGCTTGCAGCACCAGTAGAGCCCCACAGCCACGACCCGCTGACCCCCAGCTCTCACCTCGTTGCCCAGCAAGGCTGACACGCAGGCCTCGGATGCATCGCAGATGGCTGTAAGGTCATGGCCACCTTCTAGCGCAAGGACGATGGCTCCACCAGCCAGGCTCATCAGCTGCTTCGTCATGTAGCCAAAGCCTGGAGGAGAAGCCCGAGGGGCGGTTGTCAGCCTTCCCTGCATGAAATGCTGGGGCCCTGGCCCTCGATGCTGGGCCAGTACAAGCCCAAAGTTCTTCCCCAGCCCCCTGCGAAGCTGCCACCCCTATGCCGTGGTCCGGCCTGGGTGGGCAGTGAGAACAACCCGCCCCGTGCCAGCAGCACTGCCTTCACCTCCTTACATTTAGCAGAGACTTTGTAGCCACCCAGGGGTGGTGGGTGGCCATCAGCTGCATCGAAGCCGGCCGATACCAGCACCACATCTGGGGAGAACTCGTGTGCAATTGGCATCACCACCGTCCTGCGTGGGTAAAAAACAAGTAAGAGGTGTTAAGTGCTGGCTCGGCCCGACGCTGCGGGAAAGAGGAGATGAGCAGAAACACAAGGAGCAGTACCTGAAAGCAGCCAGATACTCAGGGTCACCCATGGGGGGGTCAAGCCCTCCAGCCCAGGCTACGTTGACATTAAATCCCTCACCAGGGCCAGCACCAACCTGTGAGAGAGCAAGGACAGCAGTGAAGGCCGGGCTGTTGCCTGGGCACGCTCCACCACTGCCAGGCTCCGGGGAGGCAGGGCTGGGTGTCCCGGACCCCCCGCCCTGTGCCACAGGAGCCAGCTGGGTTTGCAAAGCTTGCAGAAGGGCAGCAGAAGCCGTGGCGTTTTCCTGACATTTCCCAGAGCCGTGCAGCCATCAGTCACCGTCCCCATGCCGCCGGCTGCAGGCTGGGAGGAAGCCTTGGCTCCGCGGCCCGCTGGGTGAAGCAGGCAGGATCGGGCGCAAATGGGAAACGAGCCTGCAAGGCGCTGACACAAAACTACCCTCTGCTCCAGCCCGGCAGCGCCGGGTTCTCCTGGCTGTCACCTTCGCCACCAGAGCTGCCGTCCCTGGGCAGCGCTGCACGGACTTCGCAGCCCGTCAGTGCTTTTTACCTCGTCGGCAGCCCCGCTACCGGGGAAGAAGTTGCCATCGTCGTGACGATGCAAAGAGATGTAGAGAACGTCGGGGTCTCTGTAGAAGATCTGCTGAGTCCCATTGCCGTGGTGAACATCCTAGAGGGAGAGAGATTGAGAAAGTGTGGGCTGTTGGGTTTTTTTTTCCAGCCTTGAGGGTGGTCTAATAGCCTAACAGACCTAAAGGCAGCTGGATCTCTACCCTGCTCCAGGGCTGGCTCCCCCATCCCCGGGATCTGCTCCTGCTCCCCCATCCTGACACATTCCTGCAGCCAGCCCTGAAGGAGGAGGTTTCGCTGCTCTCCGGTCTAGCTCCAAACCAGAGCCAGCAGGAGGTGCAGACACTCACTCTCGGGGACGTCCTGGGGAGGAGCAGGGACACGCTGGGGGACACAGGGGACTTACCCAGTCCACAATGAGGATCTTGCTGAGTTTCCCTTTCTGCTGCAGCTGCCTGGCGGCAATAGCCACCGAGTTAAAGAAGCAGAATCCCCTGCAAAGAGAGAGTCGGAGCCAGCTGATGCCCTGGGGCCCTTCCTGAGCACCCTTCCCTCCTGCCCCATGTCCTCCACAAAGGGTGGGCTCTCCTTCCCCTCTCCCCCCAGCCTCGATATGGGTGGCACCCACGGGAGGCTAGTCTGGAGCCATCAGTGATTTTGAGCCAGAGAGCTGGTTTTTGGGGTTTCCCACATGCCAGCCCAAAGCCCTGCAATTTGGGAAGGGGCCCTTACATGGCAGTGGAAGGATCTGCGTGATGTCCGGGTGGCCGCACCACAGCAAAGCCATTCTGGGGACAAAAGAAAGGCGAGGTGATCAGAGCTGCTGCCCCCAGCACCGCCTCCACACCCCAGCTGGCCGGTCCTGCCGCACGGGGACAGCCAGGGACAGAGCCCGCAGCAGCGCAGGGCTGGGAGCACCCGGTGCCAGCTGGTGAGAACCCCGAGCCCTGCTCTTGCCCAGCCACAGGGCGATGCACAGCTCTGGGACCTCCACGTGAGGCCACCCTACCTTCAGCTCCCTCGTGGCCACCTTGAAGGCCAGCTCGGTGACGCTGCCCGCAGCCCAGCGGGCAGCGTTGGAGGAATGCAGCTCGTTCCAGATGGTATCGCTGTCCACCTGGAAGCAAGGGGATCAGTCAGATGAGGACAAGGCACCGGGGGAAGAGACCTCGGTCACGGGACCCACGCTTTCTGCCAGCGTCCTGCTCGGGGCCAGGGGTTGAAGTCCTGTGCAGGCTGAAGGGCCGGGCACTGTGGAGCCGGACCACCTCACACGCAATGGGGCAAGCTCCCCAGCGGCTCCCGCATCTGCTGTCAGCCCCAGCCCCCAGCCGAGCTCCACACGGACCATCTCACCCTGCACCCAGGGGCTGGAAGGAGTGACTGAGAAAACGCTTGTTACCTTCTTTATCTTATTTTATTGTTTAACCAAACATCTTGGTTTGATCAGGATCACGTCAAGGGCCGAGCCAGAGCCGGAAAACTCAAGTCTCTTCTGATCAACTCCATGTGTGCAACTCAAAGGCTCCCCTCTGCCCACAGACAGGGGCAGCTCCAGCCCCCCCGCCTTCGGGGCACGGGCGAGAGGAGGGCAGGGAGGGGGAGGCAGAGCGGGGAAAGTGGATGCAAACGGGGCTGAGAAGAGCTGGTGCCCAGCAGCGGGGGCAAGGAGAGGAGAAGAACCAGAAGAGGCAGCAGGAAGGCATGGAGTGAGACCCCTCCTGAAAGAGAGAGAGAAGGACAGAGACGGGGGGAGAGAGGAAGAGAGGAAAACGCAATGAATGGAGAGAAACCAGGGTGGCAAGCTGTGAAAGGAGGGGCCACAGAAGTGTCTGGAGAGGAGTGGCAAGCTGCTGTCCCCATGGCACTGTTCCCCTCTCTCAGTGGGGGCCATGGCTTACAGCTTCCCTCAGCCGTCCCACCAGCTCACTCCCCTCTAACGCCCCAGGCTCTTAAAAATGGCTGTGAGGGGCTTTTGGTTCTTGTCCCCTTAGAGAGTAAGAAGGCATAAAGGATCCCCTTTCAAGGGTGGGATGCTTAGGACCATCCTGAGGACAGGGAGAAGCTCTGATACAACATCTTGCCCACAGATGGAATGCTAACACCTGAAGCTACCCAACCTTGGCAGCCCAAAGGCTTCAGGAGCTCCCTCTCCACTCAAGCCCATGAGGAGCCCCTCGCCGGGGACAGAAGAACGGAACAACCCCGTCCAAAACAGGCCAGAGCAGAGATCAAGCACTTACCCCAACGCCTCCACAGGGCAGCATGACAAACATCCGCTGCGACAGGATCCCTGCAGAGAGAGGGGACAGAGAGGACTTCAGAGCTGAGAAACTGGAGAATGGTGGGGGACAGGGCACATGGCACAGGGGTACTGAGGAGGGAGGTTTAGCCTGGCTGCTGGGCCAGAATTAGGACAAGCCTCCAGGGGAGCTGCTTGGTGCGGTCCCCAATGGCTGAGGGTGCTCCAAGACCTGGTGTGGGTAGGGACGGGCAGAAGGCGAGGGCACGGCTGCCCGAAGGTGCGGTGAGGATGTGGCCTCACCTGCCAGCTTCCCGTTGTCCAGTTTCAGGCGGTTGAGAGGGTTGGTGCCGTAGAGGAAGACGTGGCGCTCGGTATGGACACACTGCAGCTCTTCCAGGGTGGCCTTGCGTCCCCGCAGACACTGTGGCAGACAGGGGCTCTGACCACGCTGCTCCAGGTGGGAGACGTGGGCTCTCCCACCCATGCACACCAGCCTCCGAGGGTGGAGGTGGCAGGTCCTGCTGTCCGAGTACAGCCACACCTCGTGTCAGCGCAGCTGGGGAGGCAGCTGCAAGGCTGAGCACCGTGCTTTCTGCATTGGATTTGAACTTGGGCACCCCCCTCATTTGCAGGCAAGGATCAGGCAGGAGATGCCAGCACCACCTTCATACAGCTGCAGAGCCCTGTGTGGGCCAGTCAGCCCAGCTAGACCAGGCAAGGTTTCTGACAGACTGGAACTGACACTGCTGTTCCCAGAGTTGGCAAAACACCCTGCTTCAGCAGGGATCACGCCTCTCCCTACGCTCATCTTCCAGCACAGCAGACCCCTGCTGCCATCTGAAGCTGGAGATGGTCAGACCAGCGTGCTCCAACTTGGCACTGCCAGCAATGCATAAGTCCAAGCCCTCTGGATAATGGTGGTAAATGGGCCGAGAAGATCTGGGAGCAAAAGGGATGGAGGTGGGAGCAGGATACCCTATCACACCATTAGCACGAGGTCTGCTCGTACCAGCATGCCCCTCCTGGACAGGCGTCCGGCTCCCACCCTGCCGCTTGCGCTCACCTCCCACTACTGCCGCTTGCGCTCGCCTCACACTGGCTGCGCAGCCCTCTCTCCTGCAGGCGGGACCAGATGCTCTGGATCCTGCCCGCGTGCTCTGGGTGGTTGCTGTTGTCGCCGCAAGAGCACTGGTGTTTGAGCATCACCGAGTCATAAACCAGCCCTGCAACACACAAGGAGAGCTGCTGTCCCGAGACTGGACTGGACACCCAGGCCTTGATGGTGCTGACCCTAGTTCAGCTCTTTTCCAGGGCTGGCCGAGACCCTAAACGTTTTGGTTTGACTGAAACGCCTCCCTGAAACCACGGGAGTCTCTGTCCCAACATGCTCGAAGCAAATCCTGCCTTGGATATGTAAGAAAGCTGAACCTTGTCAGCATCACTGGACCACGAGGGCAGTCAAGGGGCCAGATGGGCAAGTCCTGCTTGGAAAAACCACCTTATCTAAGGAGAAGGGCCCCTCGTGGCTTGCTCTGCTCTTTTTGCAGCCAGCCGGAGCACTCCCAAGCTTTTATGAGTCCGGGACTGACAGGGACTGAAGCTAAGCTGCCTCTGGGCATCCCCACCTCCCTTCCAGCTCTTGCCCCCAGCCCCTGCCGCTGTGACAGCCCCGCACAGGGGCCGGGCCGGACCTGTAGTGAAGTGCGGCTTTTCCGGGAGAGCGTCTTGGAGGCCGTGTCCTGGGCAGGAAGGGAGACGGTCGCGGTGGCAGGAGATGACTGAGCCCTGGAGAGGGGCCTGTGACCCGCATGGATGGTGGGGACCATGGGGGAGTCGGCCAAGGGCTGCCGCTTGAGGAGCTGCTGCTGCATGCGCTGGTAGGAATCCCAGAGATAGGCCTGGTGGAGAGAGGTGGCGGTGAGCAAGGCACCAGGGCGGTGAGAGCAACATCACCCGGCCCAGGGAAGGGAGCCCTAAGCTGTGCACCCTTCCAGGGTCTGGATACAACAGCCCCCTCCAGGCTGGGGGGCTTGGGGCCGGTTTGCAGGAGCTGGGACACATCACACAGCATCTGCTGCTCTCTGCTGGCTCAGCCCCGCAGTGCTGGGCAGCCCTGCTGCAAGGCGCAGCCATTTGGGGACGATACCCAGCAATCTGGGGACGATACCCAGCCTTGCTGACACCAGGGGTGGCTGCAGCTCTTGCCCCTGTCCTAGCGAACTGCCCCGGGCTCGAGGAAAGTACAGACATGGTGCCTGCGTCCTTACCCACACAGCACCCCTTTACCGAGGCGGCTCTCAGGGCCTGATCTGCATCTTCCCAGGCTCAGGATGCTATCAGCTTTGCTGGGTTTGCACAAAGCCTCAAACAGGAGACACCAAGGGATGAATAAAAATTGCTCCAAATCGCAGGGCAGGGATCTCTGCACGCTGCCTGCACAGGACTAATGCTCAAAGCAATTAAGCCACGACTGGAGACAGGGACAAGGCTGGGAACTCCACCCTTTACAGCCCACTCCTGCATCTGTATGATGGCTTCAAATGACTCTAAGTGTTCTATGCAGCTTGAGACAGCCAGAGAAGCCATTCTTCCTTTTCCTCATGGGCTCCTTGTGCCCAGAAGGGAGAGGGCTGCTTCATGCTGGCAGCCTGCACTCCTCCCCAGGGCTCTCCCATCCCTGCCAGCCCTCGGGTACCTGTTGTAGGACAAGCTCCTCTTGAGGCTGCATCATCTTCTGCGTCCTCTCGGGCTCCTTCACGCTGCTCCCCGTCCGCGTGGGCTCCACGCATGCCCTCGCTGGGTCGCTGCTCTCAGCCCCGGCCTCTGGAAGTGACCCCTCGGCCTCCATGTCCTCCGAGGAGGGGATCTGCCGCAGACGGGGCTTCTCGCTGGATTTAGCCATGCGCTGTGGCCAGAGGGGTCACAAATGAGCACAGAGAGGTGGCAGGGGCCAGGCCAGACCGAGAAGGTCATGGCGGGGGTGGCAAGGCATCTCGGGACAGGAGCACGATGGAAGTGGGAGCCAAGGAAGCTGAGTAGGTGCCCTCAGCTTGCTGCTACGTGTCTGGGCAAGGCAGCATCTCGTATGCCTGGGCTTGGGCCTGGACATCTGGTACTCAGAGCCCAGCCGGTAGGAATGCAGGCTTGCGCCGTTCTAGC
>NW_010527558.1:9174-19959 GCF_000687285.1 Phaethon lepturus
CATCTCTCTCCCCTTACCTCCTGCGCTGGGCCTCCATGACTTACCTTGCCCAGATGCGTCTGCTGCTTGAGTCTCTCCAGGAACTGGGTGTGATGCTGCTGGTACACCAGTTGCTGCTGGATGGCCTTGGGGTTCTGGGGCAGGGGCTCCGAGCGGGTCCTGCCCAGCGGTTTATGGTGGCCTGGGAGCGACAGGCGCTCTGCAGAGATGAGTGAAGGGGCGAAGGAGAAGGGGACCGTTCCCAGACCTGGCACTGCAGGGGAGACAAAGGAGACGTGAGGGGTGGCATTGTCCCCTGGGCAGACATGACACTCTGCAGAGCTGGGCATGGCAAGCAGCAGCACTGCTGTACCCATGCAGACTATCCCCATTCAGCCCTAAAAATGACACTGATCCAGCCCTGGAGCCGAGTATCTGGTAGGCTAGGATGGATGGACTGTGTCTTTGTGGCTCCCCTCCTTCTGTCCTCATCGCTTTGGCATCACACAGCCCACAGGGGTCTGGAGACAGGATCTGGCTGACCTCAATCATCTCAGTTCCCCCTCAGCTTCATTCTCAATGGAAGAAGCTTCCTTCACTGCAGGTATCACAGGGCAGGGAGAGAGGGAGCCAGGAACCAGCACAAAGGAGCCAGTTCTTCTGCTACAATTAGAGCAGATTACCTAGAGGGGCTGGGGAGAATAAGGCACAGCCAAGAGGTCTGAGCTGCCCTGCTCAACGCAGGGTCTGTAGTGAAGCCTTCTGGCACAAGAGCCTAGGAAGAGGCAGGAAAGACCCCTTGGAGGGGGCCCTTCTGGGCTGCAGGAAAGGTGAATGGCTCCACACCAGCCCAGCTCAGGCAGGGCAAGGGGCAGCTGCAGGGAAGAGCCAAAGTTACGGCTTGCTCTGCACTGTCGAGGCTGTGGTGCATGCAGAACTCTGGTTTCATCCATGGCAAGGACATGCTTGCTGGCTAGCCAGAACCAGGGTCAACATCTTCCATTCCCTCGGCCCCAGCTCACAGGAGAGTAATGGACAAATCAAGGCCACTGACTGGGCTTTCCCAGCAGCCAAAAGCCTGCCTGCCCCAAGCAAAGCTCCACGCTGAGCCCTGCCAGCGCTGACACAGCCTCAGTGCCTGCCACCACGCTCGACGCTTACCCGCCACCAGTGGAGTGTGGGTGACTGAGGGCTCGAGGATGATGACGGGCTGGAGCCGAGGGGATAAGGGGCTCCCAGCCTCATGCTGCTCCAAGCCAGCTGGTATGAACATGGGCGAGTGTGTGCCCGCGAGGACAGGTCCGTTCAGCACAGGCACTCGGTGGGCCACGCTGGAGAGGGGGCGGCGATCTGTCTCTCCCTGCAGAGAGGAGGACGACCAGGTTAGCAACCTGCCATGACAGAGCATGGGGGGGCACGGCATACCTTCATTGTGCCCACAGGCAGTGCCTGCGAATATTCAGAGCCAGCGCACGCCTGGCATTAGCCCAGAAGCCACAGGCCCAAAGGAAAGGGCTTCCCCTGCATTGTGGGGACCCTCTGCCCAGTTCTGGGGTTACCTAAAACCTGGCTACCTACCCTGGAGCTAGTGGTAGCTGGCAATCCCAGCGTGATGGCCGGAAGGGAGGCTGCACTCTGGAGGGCAAACTGGGCCAGTGAGCTCTCCTGCATCATCAGGCGCTGGGCCAGGGGTGTCTGCACCAAACACAATTCATTAGTCTCCTGCTCCGGCAGCGGCAGAGCTCAACATGGGACAAGCAGCTCGGGCGCAGGCCAGGCAGCAGAAGAGGCTGACTGAGCCCCAGCTGCCTGGAAAAATGTCTGGAGCCAGGGCAAGGGGCACCGGGGACCCATGGGGACAGCACATACACTAGGAGACAAGGAATGCACACCACAAAGCAGGGCAGTGTGTTGGGAGCTGCGCTGGGCTGGGCAGAGGATCCCACTGTGCAGCGAGAGCAGCGCTAAGGGCAGTTCCTGGGCAGCAGGGTTCAGGGCTGGGTCTCCGGGGGGGGATGCTACCTTCTCCTGAGCCTAGGACAGGAGTGGGAGATCAGGGCACCCAACGCTGGGGTCAGGAAGCCCCAACTCACAGGACCTCTGGCTGCGAGGCCATCGGAGCTCACCTCGTGGGCCATGCCGGAGGCAGCGGGGAGGGCTCCGTGCTCGGCGGGGAGGCTGTCATTGGGAGAGCTGCAGCCGGACACGGGAGTGCTGCTACTACTCGGGGAGGAGTCTGCGCAGGGAAAAGAAATGGGGGTGATGGGCACAAGCACCCAGAGAAAGGCTGCAGAGCCCTTGCCCCAGCCCTTCACAGCCCTCCCTCCCTCTAACAGCCGCCCACCGCCCTCCTAGGGCCAAACCTCCCTTCGGCCATGTGGTGCAGCGGAGATGAAGTCTCCCTACCAGCATGGGAGGCACCACACCATGGCAAGGAAGCCTGACCAGCCACATTTGCTCAGGGCCTTGGACCCTTCCAGCCTTGTGGGTCTATCCTGGGCCTGAAAAGCAGCATGGTACAGCTAAAGCGACGTACTTCCCTCATTCATCTATCCCTGCACCATCACGGCAGAGAGCTCCCTCCATGGGCTGTGCCCCAAGGAGGGCACTGGTAAGGCACCAAGCCCCGGAGACATGATTTCCCGCTCTGATCCCCCAAGGATCCTGGACAGACTGTAGGTGCTCCAGCCTGGCCCCAAGGTCTCTCCAAAGCCCTGAGGTATCACCGTCCAGGTGAAGCCCTCACCGATGGCCTCGGGCGGCCGTCTCTTCAGCGAGGGGGGAGCACTCTCCTTCCGCATCAGGGGGTTCTTGCGTCGGTCAAGGCACTTCCTGGGCTTGCAACGCACCTTCAGGTTGGGCTCAGATGCTGCAAGCAGACAAGGCGGTTAGTGCTGGTCCCACTCCTGATGGGGCAAAGCTGGACTGGCTTCGTGGGGCCAGGCCACCCTGCTTCGTGGCTCCAGCCATCCCCTGCGAGTGGGCTGTGAGGGTATCATGGCGGGAGGGAGGTGGCATTATCCCCAAGGCCTTACCTGTCTTCCGCAGTGGAAAATGCTCTGGGGGGTCAAGAGAAGTGCTGGGGACAGGGGGCAGGAAGGTGCTGAGCACGGGAGGGGACGGGCCCTCGGCATCCAGAGGCTCCAGAGACCTACTGGGAGAAGCCACCTCGTTAGAGACCTTTCCCAGTTTGCAGCCATGTGCCACCCACGCTACGCCCTCCAGCACAAGGATGGCCCATGGGGCATGGCCTTTCCTGGGCACGTGCTAGCTCTTCTGCCAGTGGCCAGAAAGGCTTGTCCTGTCCACTACCACAAGCATCTACAGAAGGGATCCAGCTGCTGGTTTTGTCTTGTCTTGGGACAAAAGACAAGAAGCCTGACCGTACTTTTTGGGTCAGGAGTGGGACAAGCCATCGAAGTCCAACAAGGTCAGGGAAAACAATGTGGGAGCTTCATCCAGCTCCTGCAAACACTTAACACGGAACCAAGCCACCTCACCCCAACAGAAGTTAGCCAAATAACATCTCTAAAGACCAGGAAGCAGAAGATAATGGCAAGATCTTGCCCAAGATAAACAGCCACCTTTTCTGGGTCCTGAGTAGATGTCCTGCTCAGGCCAGGCCAGAAGATGCCGTTGTTTTACCTGTATGGCATGGCTGAAGGGTTGGGGTTGCTGGTCCTCTCCAAAGCTGCCTGCTGCTTCTTCAGGATGACCTCAGCCAGCTTCTGCTTCACCACTGTGCTGGCCACAGCACCTGCAGAAAGACCAGCAGTGACCGCACAGGGCTGAGAGCCAACATAGAGCACTTCAAAGGATCCTTGCAAACATGAATGTCACCCCACGGCTCCCCATGGCTGTACAAGTAATGCCAGGATGGCTGGAGACTCCCTACAAGCACACAGATGCTGAAAAAACCCTGTGGAGATGCTTAGTGCAGTTCTCAGGTCAAGGTTGGCTCAGGGAGAGAAAGGCCAGCTGGAACAACCAGACTTTCCCAGATGGTCAGGAAAGCATTCCTGTCCCACCCTCTGCTCTCCCCACGTCATCTGAGGAGCTGATCTTTTTGCGTGCGCCTCGCTGAGCATTGGGAGCGAGGCTGGTGAGAAGCAGAGCATCACCAGAGGCGAGTCTCAGCTGCAGATCTGCCTGCTTCATCTGAGCCAGAGAGAGCAGGTATAAGCTGACACCCACAGAACAAGAAGGGCATGAAAGCACAACGTGGCTTGTACAGCAGTGACAAGACTCCCACGGGTACATGGGATTCTTCTGAAGCCTCTCCAGAGACACTGTGCCCTGGGGCTCTTTGAGCCTGTGTTACACAGCCGATGGCATACAGCTCCGCTTGTCCTGCACCTCAGCTCCCCATGCAGCCACGCTCTGCTCCCAAACGGGGACAGCTTGTATGAGAGACAGCAAGAAAAACAAAACACCTCCAAACAGTTCAGGGCATAGCTTTGAGGCTCCTGAATCTCTTGATGGAGCTGCACTCTTCCAGAAGAGCATGAGACTTACCACAACCCGCTGGCAAACAACCAACAGCAACCCACGTTCAACACCTGGCTCCACCACGGTGGTGAAACACCCCCACACAGGGGTCTGACTGCTGCAGGGTGCTGCAGTCGCCAGCCCCCAGCTGCCGTGAGCCCCCCAGGCGGTTCCCCACCGCAGACAAGGGCCCGTTCCCATGCTCCCACTGCTGCCAGGCCATATCCCCATCCGTCCGTTCCAGCAGGAGCGCTCCGTGGTTACAACGGGGATGCTCCATGCTTCTGTGCCAGCATTCGGCACCTCCGAGCACCAGTTCATTAATTTGCACAGTTAACACTCAGACTGCATAAGGAGGCCGTGTGTCGGCCGTCATGCTCAGCCGTGCCGAGCTGACCGCGTTCATAGGAGCTGCGTTTGCTCAGGAATGGCACGGAAAGGGCAGACACTGTGTTTTCAGCACTGCAGTTAGCCCCATCAACCCTGCGAACCGTGGCAGAGCAGCCTGTGCTCTGCAGCCACGGGGGGGCTAAGGGACGGCACAGAGAAACACCAGCATCGCGACGGACCTCAGATTGGATGGGTGGGTGGGCAGTAGGCTCACGGACACTGGGACCAGCACAGTGCAGCTGATGCCCGCTGCAGCCACATCTTTGGGTGGTGATGCAGGGATCTGCACATCTGAAAACTCGGAGCGAGCTCCCTGCGAGCTCCCTGCGGCGACTGGCACTAGATGGCGCAGGGAGATCGCAGCCGCACGGGGTTTGCAAACATTTCTGCCCAGCGTGAGGGGACCCTCTAACCTCTCCCCACCCTCACGGGTGCTCCGGCCTGGGGCTGGCAAGTTCAAGAGGCAAATTCACACCCTCCCCAGTGCATCGGGCGGTCGCCAGCACCCTCCGCTCAGGTAGCACCGCTGCCGTGGCCATAGGGCACGACGCAACGTTAAGCATCGAGATCTGTTGCAACCACCTGGTTGGCATTGCTGGGAAGGACACGAAGGACAAACATCAGCCAGGCCAGGTAGTCCCCAAAAAAATCTCTTGCCAGCTGCTAAGTGAAACTCGCTGGCATCACTGCTTGCTGCTCAGAAGGACCAGACTTCCCCACAGACACTAAGCTGTTCTCGTGGCCCCAGGCAGGCACAGCACAGGCTCAGCTGGATGCACGGGACAGAGATGCCCAGTGACGTGGCTGCTATCACACGCCTTTAGACCAAGAGAAGGCAGAGCTCGGTCTGGATAAGGGCAGACCCGCCTGCTGAGCTCCCTTGTAAGAGCCACTCTGACCCCACTCCCTCTGTGAGCCGAGTCCCCTGGTTTTGGGGGCACGGCTCCTTGGGCAGAGATGCGGCGCCTGGTGCTGTGTGCGGAGGCTCTTACTTCGCTTGCTCTTGTCCTTATTGAGGATCTGCCGCAGCTCCTGCTCCTGCTGCCCAGGCTCTGCTTCGCGGTGCGGGGACTCCATGGTCACCTGCAAGAGGAGAGGGACATCAGCACCAGGAGACCCCAGCCTCACCCAACGCAGACCGGAGCCCTCTTACCCCTTCCCCAAGCCCAAGGCATGATGACACGGTGATGGAGCATGTCTGAAACAGTCTGTTATGTCATTTTTGGAAACCTGATGGGCAGCCCTGGCTGACAAGAATGTGTTGTTTCATCACAGCAAACCGGATGCATCTTTGTCTCCAGAGACGCTCTCCCCAGGGACATAGTAAATTCAAACCAGTCTGTTTCAATTTGCTGCCTTTCATGGTGTTTTGACATATCTGTAGCTTGGGCATGTTGTAATACAACAAAAAAATAAAAAATCATGGTTGACTAAAAAGAGGAAAAAAGAAAAGAAACTATTATACTAATCTTAAAAGTTTGGATCTTGGCGTTTTCCAGAGCTGAGGTTTTCAGAGATGATCCCGTCTCACAGGGAGGTCAGAAAAGCATCACGGCTGCACAAAATGCCTCTAAGGACCCAACAGTCGTGGCAGCAGCAGCATCTCAAATTCTCCTTGTGTGAACCAAGCTGATGCTCAGCCTCTCCCAGAAAGCCTCAGTATGGTTCCCCCAGGGCTTCCAGACAAGGTTACTGGGGCCAGTGAGCCCGTGCCAGCCACCGAGAGCGGTCCCACATGGGACGCGAGAGACACAGATGAGGCTGGGCTCACTTAGTCCAGAGGAGAGGGGGTACAGCTGCACCTTCCTCCACCCAAAGCGGGTTGCAGATCAGAAGGAGCCAGGCTCTGAGGAGGAGAAGCCCTGCGACGGGGACAGCCAGGGGGTGATGTCTGTGCTTGGACATGGTCACGACTTGCCTGGACGTGGTCCTCTGCAACCTGCCCTACCTCTGAAGTTGGCCTGGCTCTCAGCGGGGGCCCCCCGCAGAGGAACCACCCAACCTAAATCTTGCGTTAATTTTGTGACAATGCAGAGTCTGGCACCAGAGGCCGTGCAGGGCAGGGGTGCTATTCCGGGTGACACTAGAGAATTTCAGTGAAGACTTCCCAGAAAAGCAAATTAGCTTGTAAAGTGAGTAAGCCGTGCCTTTAGGGCAAAGAAACAGCGGTGGCCAAGCAGAGTGGCAGATCACAGACACCAGGCATCCTGTCCAGTCGCTCTGGCTCCTCGCTCAGCACACATGGTATGCGGCTGAAAACATTTCCCCGCTTCGCGCATCCCAGGAGGCCTCAGCCCTCCCGCTGGCCTTGGCAGGACGGAGATTTGGCCTGAAAGTAAGACACAACCCCCCCCCACCTGACTCCCTAACCAGCCTCCTTGCGTCAGAGAGGTCTCCGGGCTGACTAAAAAGCACTACAGACTCTCCAGCTCAGGGGAAAGAAGGAATTCACCTGGGAAGGTTATTTTGGGGTTGGGATTTCCAGCCTCTTAATCCCTGCCAGAGACGGGAGCTCGGACAAAGCCAGCCCTGACGCAGGCCACTGCTTGCAGACACACACGACACCATGAGCTACGTGCTTTGGGGGCAAAATTAATTCTTTAAAGTGCCCAGTCCTCACCCAGCCACTACCAAAAGTGTGTGTGGGTGTCCCCCCCCGCACCCCAGAGTGCCCATACCCTCACGTGCTGGTGGGCGAGCTGCTCCACTTGCTGCTGGTGCAGGCTGGCGAGGAAGAGCTGGTGCTGCAGCTGCTGCGTGTGCTTCAGGGCCAGCAAGGTGGTGTCAGAGCCGGGCTTGACGACGCGCTGCCCGATACGCAGGTCCATGGGGGCGGTCTGGGGCACCCGTGGGGAGGTGCACGGGTTCACAGCAGCTGTTGAGACACAAAGTGGGGCACAGCTCAGTCCTCGTCCGGCTCAAACCACCCCACTAGGTAGGCAGGGAAAGCATCAGGATGGGGCCCAGGTATACCCCAGTGCACGGGTGGGCACTGCGAGGAACATGCCGTGCTATCGAGGAGGGCTTGTCACACACTGTCTGCAAAGGCCTCCTCCATCACCTGGGCAAGAAATCCTGTAAATCATACACCCCTGGAGAGTCTCCAAGGTGCTGCAGGCATCTCTCCCTGACACCACGGCTGAGAATTGCTTTGCAAACTTAAGACGCTCCCGCCCCGCCTGAATGCACAGCCTCCCCGCCTGGCGACCCCCCATCACGGCCTCAAGTTGCACCAGGGCAGGTTTAGATTGGATATTAGGAAAAATTTCTTCACCGAGAGTGTGGTCAGGCATTGGAACAGGCTGCCCAGGGAGGTGGTGGCGTCGCCATCTCTGGAAGTGTTCAAGAAACGTGTGGATATGGCACTTCAGGACATGGTTTAGGGAACATGGTGGCACTGGATTAATGGTTGGACTTGATGATCTTGAAGGTCCTTTCCAACCCAGTGATTCTGTGATCCTCAGGGGAACACCAAAACCAGTCCCGTCCCGATTACACCGAGCGCTGGAGCACTGCCTGCAGCAGGGGATTTTCTCCAACCAGCTCCTAAGGCCTGGCTTAATTTACCCCGCACGTGGCACGGGCCAGTGCAAAGCAGAGCTGGTGGCCTCCAGCCGCAACACACAGAAGACAAACCTGCAGAAGAGCCACCCAGCCAAGGGGTGCCTGCGGCTGCCGCGCTCCTCCCGCGTCTCCGCAGCAGGACGCTCCGAAGAACACAGCGAGAAGGCGGCGAGCCGGCCAGGCGCAGGCAGAAAGGGATGAGCGAGCACGACAGCAACTGAAGGACGCGTGGACAAGCCCCGTGGTGTCCCGCACACCGAACGCAGCCGGGTGCAAGGCAGCCGTGGCCACTACAGTTTCACGCTTAGCCACGGGCGCTGCAGCACGGGGGAAGCTGGGGCACAGGCAGGTGGGCAGGAAATTTAGCACGAAAAGACGCTGCAAGGGAGATGCTCTTGCAGGACGCAGGGCCAAGGTCACTGCAGCCTGAGAGCTTAATTGTTTTCCAAAAGCAGTTTCAATTAAAAAAACCCAAACGCAAATGTTATTTTATAGACAGAGAACCACACCCTGCGCTGTTCAACCCTCAGCCTCAACGGCATCAGGAAGCTTGTGCTGATGACTGCAATATTGCAGGAGAAATCTCGGCAGGCTCCTGCCCCGTCACGCAGCATTTACACAGCTCTTCCAGGAGGAAACCCGGCAAACTCCCGCGCCGGCCCGCGCCTTGCTGCAGGGCGAAGGAGCACGAGCGTGTTCACCCGAGGAGGGCGTGGGGACTATTAATAACGGCAGGCGCACGCCCGTGCAGACGACGGGGTACACGGCCCTGCTGAAACGGGGCCAGCTCTGGTGCTCCTGCGTGGACCAGGCAGGAAAACTTCCCTCTTGGTCAAGGGCAAACGCTTACCGGCACCAGCTCAACTCTCCAGGACAGAAACGTCCCTGACCTCAGCCCATGCTGGAGAAGGACCTGATGCCCCCAGGAAACCCCATCGCAGGGTTTATCCCGTTCTCTCTCCATCTCGCCGATAACTGCCTGGGATTTAATTTGTCTCTGGCTAATTGGCTCTAATTGCTACACCCTGCCTGCCCCACCATAACGGGCGTGATACGGAGGTTGAGGAAGATTAACAGCCACAGCCTGAAAGCCGCCGGGCTCCTCTGCCCCGTTATCACCGGCGCCTTGGGGTTGGACACGGCGCAATGCCACAAGAGAGGCAGGATGAGTCCCACAGCCACCTTTGAAGGTCAGGCATGGTAAAAGCAGCTGAGCGCATTTCAGACGTATTTTTACGAGCGAACAAGAGTCCAAGTGAAGTTACCCTAAGCAAGAAGACCCTGAGTCTTCTCTTTATGTGCCCTTCAACACCTGTAAGCAGCCAGCCGATGTCCTCCACGGGGCTGACAATTCATCCCAGCGCTACGCCAGAGGCTGCAGCGCCTGGTCCCGTCTCCCCAGCACAGTGCCAGCACCGGCACCCTGGGAGGCCGTACCCGCCTGCTGCTCCGGAAACCTCCCAGCTTCGGCAGTCCCAAAGGGCCTCGCATCTTGCTAAACATCAGGGATTCTGAAGGATGCAAGTGATAAGCCAGGCTGTCACCTCCCGCTTCTCAGCTCACCTGTGTTCCCACCTCCCAGTGAGGAGGAGGAGGATGCCAGAGGGACAGGCGCGGGCCAAGCCCCTCGGGGATGCTCGGCGGGAGGAAGGCTGGAGGGAGGCAGCAGCACGGCCTGCGTAGCGCTACCCAATGTGCCGGGCTGCTGGCAGCCAGACAAGGACAGACTGTAACGAGCAAATCTCAGGATGGGGAACGGGGACTTCTGACAGCTCCCAGCCGAGCCAAATCCCCGCCACGTGACGCTGTCTATCTGCAGGAACTTGCCGAAGCTCAGCCATCCCTCGGTCCCCTCCAGGCACACGTCCTGCTCTACACCACGAAGGGCTGGGAGACGCGGCGGGACTGCCGCGGGACCACAGCCGTCGGGGTCAGCTTTGAGACGCTGAGGAAGGCTGCTTACACACAGAAGCATCGTTCAGAGGGGAAAGCGGGAGTACGAGAAGGAAAGGACCAGCCCACCAAGCCACAGCCTCCATCCTTGGAGCTAATGGCATCCAGAGAAGAGTTGTCACAGCCCTCCTCTGCTTGCGATGCTGAAAATGCTCACAGGGAGCTCCCACCGGCCAACATCCAGCAGCAGCAGTCGTCTTCTCACCTCCCCGGCAGCAGCACCCTCAGGCCTGACACTGCCCCTCCAGCACCTCCCTGGGGCAAAAAGGGGCGAGAAGGTCTTGGGGGCAACCGCAGGCGCAGGCGGGGGTATTACAGGCGCCTCTGGGGATGGAGGGGGAGACACGGACAGCAGCAGCACAGAGCCAAGGGGGAAGGCACTGGCGGGGGGTCTGGGGGAATCTCTGCCTC
>NW_010527558.1:20166-20499 GCF_000687285.1 Phaethon lepturus
CCCCTGCCACAGCCCCCCAGCTCCACACATCCATGGCGCATGGAGCACCCCGCTACAACGGGCCCCGCTCAGCTGGGGATGTTCTGGCAAAACGGGGCCATTCAGGAGGTGGGGGAGAGCGATGATGGGATGAAAAAACGGTACCGTGGGAGCACGGACTGGCCTGAAGTGCCCCAGGGTGACATGGGCGTCCCAGCCTGCACAAAGCCCCGACTCACAGCTTTGCACCTGGCCAGCGCAGGCTAAAGCCACAGATCTCGGGGTGGTTTTCCAGAGCTTAGAAGCACAGCACTTTACATGCCGAGTGGCAGGGAGGCGAGGGATGAGGACTGG
>NW_010527559.1:0-5463 GCF_000687285.1 Phaethon lepturus
ATTAATAAATCATCTAAAGAGCAGAGAGCAACAGATCCACTTTGAGGTCCAAGAGGAGACTTCCAAGTATAGCATTCTTTCAAAAATTTTTTAAAAAGTCCATTTTGGTGTCTGCTATCAGCGTCTATGTTTTTGTTGCTAGAATCTATGATTGCATCTATGCTAGAACCTATGTTTCGTAAATATGAGCCCTCTTGCAGGTTTAGCAGGTAAGAGTGGGAGCTGGGTATGTCTCCAGTTTCCCACTGAGCTCGGGGATGGACACGAACCCTTTCCCAAGCGTGGGGAAGGATGGCTTTGGTGGTATCGCCACGGCTCTTTCCATGCGCTGTCAGCATGGAAAGCAGCATTTCAAACACCGACCTGGCTGCTTTTTAAGCCTCAGGTTGCAATAAGCAATTAGGTCTCTTTCTGTTACACTCCTCAATCAAGCACATAAATGCCGGCCGCTTCTACCCAGTTGCATTAAGTAAAATTTGGTCGGAAGATCCCACAAAACCACTGTTGTCATCATATGGATGGTCATCCACCTTAGTGACCTGTGCAACATTTTCAACCACCCTAGTCTTTTCTTGACGTCTCATGCCTGCCTACCAACATCTGGCCGACATAAAACTTTCCTGCCCTACACCCAGGCTCGTTCAGAAATGCTTGTCCCCGGCGTTGTCTTCCTGGGGCTGATGGCTCCTGTTTCCAGCTCTCCCTGTCACCATGTGCCGCCGGACTGCTCCCACTTCTCCTGGGACCTGACGCCTTCCAGGCTGGGATGTGCTTGGGAAGGTGGTGGGCACCCTTCTGCAGCCTCGCTGCTGTCCCAAGGCACATGGTGACCTGGCGAATGCCTCGCCAAGCAGCCTCTGGGCTGCTTATTTCTCACTGAACGAAGAATACGAATGCTGTCCCTTAGTCTCCGAGGGAAGCATATTGTTCAGCGACGTCTTCAAGAGGACAGCCTGTCCTTCCTCTGAAGCTATCACAGCGTAACACCCTGATCTGCAGACAAACATGATGCAAATGTCTCTTTTACAGCCGTAGTCGGAAATGTGTCTTTTCTTGTGCTTCATTAGGACATGGGCATAGAACAGCACTGCAGCCTCTGAGATTCTTATCTTTTCCATCAGTGAGACAAGACTGTTTTCCAGTTTATGGGTGTTTTAATTTCCGTAGTTTTTAGAAGCCTGGTCTTGCTCCTTGCTTCTCAGAAGACACCTTTGGTGGCCCGGATCTCCACGTCCAGGGATTTTCCGGGCTGCTGTCTCCTTCCCAATAGTCCATGAGTCATCCACACCTCTAGTGAAGCTGCATCTGGAAGAGAAGAGAGGAAAAATAATTGCAAAGACTGAACGGAGTCAACCCCAGCTTAGTCCTGGGCATCACGCTACCTTCAGCCCCTTACTTTTGTCCCTGTCGTGGTCCCAGCTCACTTCTCCTTCTTAGCTGGTCTGGGCTCTGCTTGCAGGTTGCTCCAGGATGCAAAGGTGCAAGGATGAGAATGATGTTCCCAACATCTGTTGGTCTGCCCAGGAGAGACCACAGCCCCTGGTGAAGTGTTCATCTATTTCAGACAATAGACGCACATGGTACACTCCATGCAGCAATCAAAATTTAAAGTTTTCTTAAAAATGAAGCTGCCCTGCCAAACGTCCTTGAATTTTGGTATGCTGAATCTTGTATCCTGCTGTGTGTTGCTATTTTCCGTGGGTGCTCACAGGATGTGGACTTTTATGTGGCTTTCCCTGTTCTTCATTGCTCATGGGCACGCTGTTACTTGATGTTTCTGCACATGTCCTGCGCCGTTTTCTGTGTGGATTTCCTAGAGCTCTGCCCCAGCCCTGCCTGTTGTTGAGCTATTCGTCCCAGTTTGCCCAGTCCAGACCAGCCACAGCTGTATGTGTTGTGTCCCCGTACTGCTCCGCTCTTTACTGTGCTGGTCACCCTCTAGCTCCAGCTCATGAGATCTCTTCCCCGAACCTTCGTGCAAGCTGTTTGCCCCCCCAACCCATCACTGAGCAGAAGGGTGAGGGACCTTCAGCACTTTCTGCCATGGAAGGTCTCATCTGGAAGGAGCATGGCACTTCTCGTCTGATTTTACTCTCTTGGTGAGTAATTCCCTCCCATTCCAGTACAGGGAGGAACAGCAACACAACCAAATTGACTTTGCGGTGGTTTGTAAGATGAACTTGACAATTCCTCTTCCTGTGCCTGAAAACCTCTCCTCTCTACTCACTGCTTGGTGCATCTTCTAACACGTTAAGGAAGGGAAGCTGACCCTAACACCTATGGCTGTGTCCGGCTGCATGCCTGCGTTGCTCAGGCCAAAGCACCGTGCTTGGGCAGGAGAGCCTCCCCATGGGCTCCCAGGGTGATGGGAACAGGCATCGCAGAGCAGATCCGATCATGGGTTGACTTGCACGTTCTGGATAATGCTTCTCCATCCCCTGATGTAGTGCACTCATAACTCCACTTCCTTCCAATACGAAAAGCGGAGGAAGTAAATATAGCACTTACTTGCAAGAAAGCACTGGAGGAATACTGAAAGTGAGTTGTTTGGTTTGACAGAGTACAAGGTGTACCTGACTTCGTTACTCTGGCGGAATATATACTGCTCAAAGGCATTTTGATAATTTTTAGTGTTATTTATTTATTTATTTATTCATCCTCGCTTTAAACAAGGTGAGGTGTGCTACGTATTTTGCAGAGAGATAGCCACAATACGGCATTTGTGTAGGAAGCTGCAACCGTTTTCTAATCGCTTGTGAAATGAAAACAGTCATAAGAACCTGAGCTTTTTTTAATCCTGAAAATGAACATTGGTAATCACTGTTCAACTGAGAAGCATCTTAACTTATTACTGCAAACTCTGCTGAAAACAAACACAGGAAATTTCACCCTCGAAAATACTTTGCAAAAAATAGTAAATGAACTCAAACACACTAAATCAATTTTTTTTTGCATCCTTGGCAGCAAGTGCCTCACTCAAATTTCTATTAAGCTCTGGAAAGTCTGTTTTGTGTCAAGAAAGAAAAAGTCAGCCCCTTGGATTTTCTTTAACAGAAGCTAGGCTTCTAATGAAACCCCAGATAGTAGCAAGCCTGCACTAAACTCGTGGATTTCAAATGGCTCCTTCTGTACAAATTTGCTAATTAAAAATTGGGAAAAAAACCCGAACCCAAAACCCTAAAAACAGACGTGGGCCAAAAGTTCAGTTGAAAATGGACAATCTCCCCAGCCCATGGCTGTTTAATAGCCAGCTTGCCCCGGTGGCCACCGAGACACGTCCCTGCAGTGATTTCTCTGTCGACCACGAGAGCCCAGCACGCGGGGAGCCCTTCCCCACGGCTCTGGCTTGCAAAGCAATTCCCAGTGTGGGCTGCGACAGGGGTTGTGGGAGGGCTATGGAAATTAGCGGTATTGGCTTCCTTGCCCACAGATCCTGGAGATCAGCAGAGGATATCTGTCCAGGGAATTAGGGCTAACACAGCTTCTGAGGCAAAGCCACGTGTCAGCAGTGGGATTGCGTTTCCTGGGCACTGAGAGCAGCGACGAGGCAGTGTGGGATGCAGCTGGAGCTGCCACGTATGCCTGCGCCTGTTATTTTAAAAATCCTCATCATTTTATTTTATATTTTCACTAGTGGAAGCCATTTCTTTAAGGCAGGGTGGAGCAGGAGGGGGTGTGTTGGCCAGCGGCGCCCGGCTGCGTGTGTGCGTGCGTGCTTGCGCGTGCAGACGTGCGTGAACGTGCTGGGGGAGCACCAACAGCCGCTGACACCCGGGTTTGTCGTGGGTAACGCACCCACAGCGGGACGCAGGAACCAGGTAGGGACCAAGTGCAAAGCTCCCAAAGTCTATGGAAGGTTGCAGATGGGTGCCCCCGCCCCAGGAGCCGCAGGCGCAGCGTCCGCAGCAGACGGCCTCAGACCGTCGCTTGCAGCTGGGGTACCGCTGCTGGGGTACCAGCACCCCCAGACTTCGCGCTCCCCCTGCTCTGAGCGTTTTTGCTGGGAGAGGCCGGGCGGTGAGAGCCTTCACCTCCATCAGCTCCCATCCACGCCCAGGCTGGTGCACCACAGGGTGGCAGGGTCCGTGCCGGCGGGGCGGCAGCGGGTCTGGCTCGGGGTGGGGTGCAGCGGGTCTGGCTCCTCCGGCTGCGCTGCTCCGGGGCTTGAGAGCAGGCTGGTGTTGCCTGTCAGGGAGATTGGTGGGATCTGAGCTGCCAAACTTCCCAAGTCATTTACAAAGCGCTGTTCGCCCACCCCTGCTCGGCGGTGATGAATGGAGTTATTATATCTGCACAATCTTATCCTGCCCCCCAGCAAAACTCGGCGGTGAATTGAATGTTGCTGGGGAAGGCTAGTGAAGCATACGGAGCGGTGATCACATTTGTCTTGCAGGGAGAGGAAGAATTGAGGGCTGCAATAAGCAGCGTTAAATAGCCAAGCGCGCTGGATTACAGCTCGGCAGCTCCCCGCCTGCTGCGGTCTTCCAGTGGGTTTCCATTGCCTTCCCACCGGCTTGGGCATCCTGGCGACTGGGAGCAGGTGCTGGGGCTTTCCTCCCGTCTTCTCCCAAACCTCTTCTGCATCTCGGGTGGTAAAACCAGCTTGGGTGTTCCTGGTCTGCAACGGAGTCACCTCATCTTGCAGGAAGGACTCTCTCCTGGTTGGGTTGACCAGTGGACACTGTTCACAGGCTCTTTTCCCTCCACCCCAGTGCTTTCCTGCTTTGGGAGCATTGTCTCCACAGGAAAGACAAGGTGTACAGGCACCTGGTGGAAGCGACCTTTCCTGCATGCACACTGTAGCACTCAGTCACGTGCTGACCAGATGGGGCTAATTAATGGGTATGAATTAGTTCATACCGCTAAAGCACTTGGAAACGATGAATCATCACTTGCTGAACCATTACACCCAGTATTCCTTCTCCAGCTGTACTCAGGATGGACATTTCCGAAGCAGAAGAGTCACCCCCAGTTAGCATGAGGGTGCAAGTCTGGAGAAGGGGTTGCCGAAACTGGTCTGGACCCCCAAATGTCGGTGCGTGGGCTCCCACGCTCCTGAGCATCTGTACGGATGGATGGAGCCGTGGTGCACGCGGCGGTACGGGCGATGCGCCGGTCAGGACCGCGGCTGAGGTTGTGTGTTTATTGACAGAGGAGCGTTAATCACGGCGTGATTTGTTTGTCAGAGGAGCAATCAATCTGCCAGAGGCACAGATCTCCCACAGGTGCGCGCACATGCGCGCACCAGCGTGCAATGCTGCGCGTGCTGAATACTGGTGCGCACCGGTGTCGAGGTGTTAATAAAGCGGGTAGGCAGAGTTCCACCAGCGTATGGGGCTGTTTTGGGGAGGATGGGTGCCAGAGGGGATGCTGAGCCGGGATGTGGACGCTCTTGCTGGAAAGCACACGTGCTCTGCATGCGTCTAATCCCGCAGGCACCCGAGAGCGCCGCGGGGCTGGCTC
>NW_010527560.1:0-2564 GCF_000687285.1 Phaethon lepturus
GCTCCGCGCTGCCCTGCGGCCGGTGGGATCGGCACTCCAGCCCTCAGCGTCCCTGCGTCCCCCCGGAGCATCCCTGCATCCTCCAGAGCAAGCCTGCATCCCCCGGAGCACCCCTCCAACTCCCGGAGCATCCCTACATCGCCCGGAGCAACCCTGCATCCCTCTAGAGCACTCCCGCATTCCCCCTTCCCCTCTCAACCCAGGAGCATCTCTACATTCCTCCTTCCCCCTCAACCTGGGAGCATCCTCGAATTCTCCCAGAGTATCATTGCATTCCCCACAGGAACAACCCCCCCTTCTCCCCAAAGCATCCCCCCCAAGATAAAGGTCATGGGGAGTGCTTATGGTTCCTGTCTCGAGGTCTCTGCCTCGATGGACAGGAGCGGAGGTCAAGGCTTAACATGTCTTTTAATCAGAGGTCAGCCAGGAGTGCTGTCTGGGCAGGCGGAGGAAAGAGGGAGATGCCCTTGACCGTGCTGCTCACTGGCAGCAGGCAACTCTTAACCAAGTGGCCATGCCACATGGTCTGCAAACCAAGGAGGCCTCGCCCGCAGTCCCCAGCTCCAGGGGGATGATTAATGCTCCCTCCTCACTCTGCTTGCTTAGCTTTTCATAGCTAAAGAGCTTTTTTTTGAATGCTTTCTTCAGTTGGTCATACTCCAGGGTGAAGTTACCTACTCTGTAAACCCCCTGTGCACAGTGCCTGCTCCAGACCTCAGGAGTGGAAACGTCTTCACGGGTGTCATGTCGCTGGGGTAGGGTCAGCTCACCACAGTCACCACCTCCGGAGAACGGCCCAGGGACGCGCAGAGCAGCACGAGAGGGATACTGGCTGGAGAGCCTGGCCAAGCGCCTTTCTTTCTGGGGAAGTCTGGTAAGTTGTGTACATCTTTGAAGAACAGAGATCAAAAAAGCAAAGCAAGAAAATTGCGCAAACCCAGAAATGTGCATGAAGCTAATGCCCAGGGGGTTTGCCACCTTCTGATTACTCCAAATGCTGTTTTCACATCGGGAGCTGTTACAGTCTCACAGAAATCCTCCTCAAATCCACCACTCCGGCCACTGTCTCGATAGCAGATGCTGATCCTGCTGGGAGGAGGCTGAAAGGGCTCTTGTAAATCACGCTAAAACACTAGCAGCCAGCAGAGCTGGGAGGCGAGAGCACCTCGCAGCGCAGGCAGGGAGCCTGCCAAGGGCTCCCGCAGCGGTGGCCGTTGGTGGCACCCGCCAAAGGGTGGCCTCCAGCAAGGACCAGCCTCAACCTGTCCCTTAGCTTGCCCAACCCTGAGACAACATGCCGGCTCCACGTTTAGACCCAAGCTTTCTTTTTCCAGGTGCTGTGCAGGGGCAGTGCTGGCAGGCTGTGCCTCATGGGCGGACCTGCAGCTGCCTGACATGGTGTGTCCCCTTCCTCAGGAAGCCAAGTGTCCCCAGGCCACTCCACGAAGCAGAGGACTCGGTCCCCGCCGCTGCCGCGTCCCGACGGAGGATGTCACTGTGGGCTCGTGGGAGCCGCGGGTGGGAGAGCGGAGGATGCTGCGTGTGCGACAGACTCCTGGTCAGCGGGATAATGGTCACATTCTGTGACTGTTTGAGATCTGGTGTTATTTGTAACCTCTAGCTATTCAGACAATCATTAGTAGCCATTAAAATATTTACAAATTCAAAATTATTGTGTGCATGTGCAGCGTTATCACTAGGAGCTGTTTGCTGTTTGTTAGCTGTCATTCATTATTCAGAGTTTTCACCATCCGGATAGAAAACAGAAACCATACCTTGTACCTAAGGTAATTTATGGTGATTTGCAAAATGTAACATGGACCATTCTCAATTATTGTTTATCCAGAGTAATTTGCCAGGAGTGTTAGATAAATAAGAGATGACAGAGCTGAGCAGACTATAGTTTTCCTGGTTCTGATGTTTCTCTCTTGCTTCAGCAGAAGGACAAATATCTTTCTAATATATTTCAGGAAACATGCTATCTTGGTAATAAAACAAAGGAAATCACCCAACCTAGAAGGGGTAATTAAAGTAGATTACATACAGACATGCAAACAGATGGTATGATAGCTAACATTTTGACCTGGCTTATGCAGTACATATGCCTCATATAAATGTCCCATATGTTCCCAAGTGCTTATATATGTTCATACAGGGTGTATTGGTCACCCTGCAGTCAGCCCACGGGGTTCTCTTCCGGGCTAGGAGGGCTCAGAGCCTGAATACTGCTTAATCCTTGTGTAGATACAGGGGCCAAAGCAGGAGCTTTCTGGAGGATCAGAGCTATAGCTCAGCTATAAGCTCTCCTGAGCCTGGCGTCTGTTTATTCTGAGGATGTGACTGAGAAGCAGGGATGGCGGGTGGCAGAGGCAGAGCTCCCAGCCCAGAGCTCCCACCCCAGCGCGCTCTCGCCGTCCCAGCCGGCTGCAGCGAGGCGCTGGGAGCAACACGGCTCCCAGCCTGGGTGCTAAGGTAACTCGGTGGCTCCCGAACGCACGCTGACGGTTCGGCTACGCCGGCAGACAAGCGCCGGCAGCCCCCGGGACGGCGGAGGAGCTGGGGGC
>NW_010527560.1:2576-17541 GCF_000687285.1 Phaethon lepturus
CTGCAAAGCAATTCCTCTCCGGGGGGATCCCGAGCAAGGGGCCTGGGCGCTCTCCTCCTCTCTCCGCTTCCTTCCCTGCTTTATTTTTGAGAAGCATTTAGCCTGAACATGAATTCTGCAGATGTTCTGTACCTTTAAAAAGAGGCGAGAGTAATACGTGGCTTTTTAAGGCTGCTTTGTACTGGAAGAGAAGCCGCCCTTGAAGTTGTGTTGCACTGGAGCAGAGAGTGAGTAGGAAGTGAATAACCCTCGGCAAGATGGCTGCTCTGGGGAGATTCTCTGGTGTGGAGCCTTCAGGCTGAGAGACAAACAGCTTCTTTCTGCAGCCTCCCGGTGTTCAGGAACTCGACCTGTGGATGTCATTTAGCAGCTGGCCGTCTCCTGGGTTCTGGGCACCACCAAGTCCGAGTATTGCCGCATCACAGAGCCGCGCCTGAGGCCCGTCGGCTGCTGCTGGTGGCCATCGCCGCTGCGTGGTGCCTGTGGAGAAGCAGGCCGTCGGTCTGACTCGCGGCGTCTTTTGTACATGCTCGGTGTGCACGTGGCTTAGTGGCACTTGCTTCTGTGTCTGTTGTTTATTATTTTAGTTTGGAGGTCCTAGAGGGACCAATTTGGAGTTTCCTTTGCACAGATATATTTCCTCTGCTCAGCCTCTCATTTATTTTTTCTCTTGTGACTTGCAGCATTGCACATAGATTTACAAGCTGGACAGAGGAGGTATGGAGAAGTTCTATCTTCTCCAAGAACTCTCGTCCAAATAGAGCTCCCATGCGGGTTGATTATGCTGGGCAGCAAAGACACAGCGCTGGGATCTGCTCTTCCCAGTGGGGCACTTTCTTCTACAGGCCAGGTTTAATCCTTCTTCCTTCTAAAAGTTGGCATCCTGTAGTTTTGTTAAATCCCCGTAATTCCCATATTATAAAAATACCATGGTTTTATTAAACACGCAGTTCAAAATGTTTTCAACTGTAACACTTGAGGGCTTCCTTGAGCTACAAGGCATATGCTATAGTCCTTGTTAAATCAGAACCTATTATACA
Source organism: Phaethon lepturus (assembly GCF_000687285.1). NCBI lineage: Eukaryota > Metazoa > Chordata > Aves > Phaethontiformes > Phaethontidae > Phaethon > Phaethon lepturus. The sequence goes on from NW_010527560.1 coordinate 3,617, forward strand.
TGCATCTGTTTTGTCTTGGACCACTGTCACTGGTTACCTCATGCATTTATTTGCAATTCATGAAAATCTCAAGATGACGTACGCCAAAACACTGGATGTAGAGAACCATACTACAACACCTGTTTCCAGCTTCTTAGGAGCGCTGTAGAGATGCTGAGGTTTTGTTAGATGCTTGTTCAGGTTCTTATATTTTGTTAGATGCTCCTTATCTGTCTAATGAACCAAGAAATCCAGATGCAAGGAGTTGGATTGCTCCCCACTCTGGGGGACATGTCAATATGTCTGTGATGAGATAACTTTGTTGGATTGCTTTGTTATTTTTATCTGATCCACTTAAGTTTTATTCCATGAAATGTCTTTTTAGCTCTGAAGAGTACATTAAACAGTTTCTTAAAGATGGCACCATCTTGGTCTTCAGGTAGCTCTTCTATACAATAAACCTGGAGCTATAAGGATATTCCTTTTTAGGTGGTTGATTAACTATTGCTACACAACTAACAGCATCTCCCACCTTCAGAGACTCTGATCTTCTACCAAGACAAAGTGATAATCATGCCTGAGTCATTAAAGTGAAAGCAAATTTATGCTTAATACACACTGTCTCCCTGTGGTATGTCTTGGAGAATACATGACCTGAAATGACTTTCACAGACATCCCAGTCCAAACCAACCGAGGTGGTCGCAGCCAAATTCTACGTGCAAATACCCCTGGCTCCATGAGGCAGAAGATGGATAAAAAGGTTAAAAAATTTGTTACCCTTCTACTCCAGGCACATTTATAATTCAGTGCTCGCACTGATGTTCTTGGCTCCAGCTCGGGAGTCATATGGCACTGTAACATCAGTAGAAGTGCCTCCATCGCAGCGCACAGGCGTGTGGGCAAAGCATCCCATCCTTGGGTGAGCTCAGCTGCACCAGCGCACATGTTTGCGCCCCTCTGGGCGTTGCTCTTGCTTGCTTCTTTGCGAAGGGGAGAGATCTGGAAGCTCCTGTTTCTCCTGGAATAAATCAAATAAACTGGTAAATTAGGTGCTAAAGATGAGGGGGGTTTATTCATAATCTGTAGGGACAGAAGTAACATCCTCTGGATGTTGATCAGCCTCATCCCAGCCTCCCACGGAGCAATTTGCACTTTGGTAAAGGTTTAGACACGCATCACTGCAATTACACAGTGAGGAGAGCTGTGTCCTGAAATCAAGGGTTATGGGAATCAGAAGACACGTTAGCATCAGTAACGTTCAATGGGGAAATGCGAGCTTTCTTGACACATTCTCTTTGATGTACTGTCTTCGCATTTCCACAGAGACAGAGCTTCCAGGGGCCAGTGAGGATGCGCAGGACTGGAGGCAGTGCAAGTTCTGAACCTCCAGGAGAGATGCTGTAACTGCTATACATGAATTGTAGTTTTTCCATTCCTTATTTCTGTCCAGTGGAGCCAGCTTGTCTGTGAAACAAACTTTAAAGAAAGAGACGACTAAAAAACCTCTTTGTGTTCATGTCTTTACTGATGATGGTTTAAAGTGCTCTGGCATTCACACAAGTATCTGTCACTATGAAACCATCCCTTCGTTTTATTTCCTTTTCTTCTGCCTTTCGTCATGGGAAATGTTTATTCAGTTTGGAAAATTCCCTTTCTTGAGATCCCCTCGCAAGTTACCAGCACATGTGGGTGAGGGTAAGGGCAGTGCAGAAGAGAAAATAAATTCCAGAGCAGCTGAGAATGAAATTTCTGGAGGAGCCCTTGAGCTCCTGCTTTGCCAGACCATCAAGCTACTGCACAAATGGGGAAGCCAACCCCCAATATAAATTTTTTACTTGTAGCATCAGAGGATGGGACATAGAAAATGCCAGGGGAGCGTTTCCCATTCTAGAGATGCCTTTCCAGTGAAATGCTACTCTTTGATATATATTTCTCTTTTAAAAATAAAAACAACAAAACAACTTGTCTGTCAACCTTGGGGAGCTATTAGGACAGAAAAAAAGGCATGGCAATCCAAACCTGGGTGTGATATCATGAAATCAGTTGTTGGGTGTGCTTCATCCTGCTGCTTAGCCAGATGTGAAAATGACTTCTGCTGGTGGCAGAAGGTGTTTTCCTTACCGTACTGCAAGGGACTTAACTGAGCAAGTTTAATGTTGGATAAAGATGATGACGACAAGAATAGTTTTCAAAAATGCTAAGAAATACGCTGTGAACCAGCTTTCAAAAAGATAGGAAGAGCACTAACATCTCTACTCTCAAAGCAGCACGTGCCAAGAGCCGTGCTGCACGACACCAATGGCACCAAAGCCACTGTGTCTCTGAGAAGGACCACAAATGCTGGAGGGGAATTGCCCCCAGCCTGGGCATGGCATGTGCCCATCTGTGTTCAGAAAAAGTCCTATACCTTTTCATTTCTTTCTTTTCCTTCCTTCTTCCCTCTCCTTTCTTCTCTCTTTCTGTTCCCAGCTGTAGCTGTAACCTGCAAATCAAAACTCCCAAAGTGTCCAAAAATGTGTCCTTTAACACAGGGAGACTGCTCATAGTTGGACCTGTCCCAAACTACCGTGGCTCTTTTTGGCTTTTTGGGAGCTAACTCCTTAAAATTACAAATCACTATGTCATCAAAGAAAGTCACATTTCTAGCCTTGCGCAAACCAACTGCACTTTTGTGAGCATGAAAATGCTGAGTTTAGCGACTCTGGGGGAGGAAAACACAGCAGAGCAGGATGAGTAATATGGTTAGTAATGAAGTAACTGATCAGAATTAACACCTGGTTCTTGTCAAGGCCAATTCAATACTGCATTTTGAAACGAAAATTTCAGAGCACAAGGGGAATAAAAACAAAAGTCATCCTTCATCTGTCAGCTTGGACCGAGTTGGTGGCTGCTGTTAAGACCAATAGATGTTTTCAGAGAGAGAGCAGGGTCTGAATAACAAGACATATCCATACACAGCTGCTACCAGCGATGCGGGAAGGATTTTGCCACACGGAGGAGTAAATGTTAAAGCTCTGTTGAACGAGTATCCATTAAATTTGGCACTCCATCAGGGGACGGCTTAAGAAGCAGGGCTGGGCTTTGTTCCTAATACTCTTAATAGCAGTAAGTGGTGCAGGTTTGGAGTGACGTGAGAACATCTGGGAAGGACTAAACAGCTTCTAATTGGAGCCAGTGCTGTTCCCAGGCAGATGGAAAACTGAGCAGCTGAAATGAGCTGGGTTTCTCTGGGCCTTGGTGCAAGCTGCAGCACAGTGTGCTCCTTAACATTTCATCAAACTTTATAAAACTTCATGACACTAAGCAATTAGAAGGGTAGAGTTTTAGACCACTTATGGAGTCCATGGTTTTCTTCAGAGCTACCACCAGGTTCTCACGGGAGAAGACCTACAAATGCCAGTTCCCTCGCTTACCGCTGTCCTGCGGGGGCCCGGAGGCGGAGAACTCATCGGTAACCTCATGTAATATTTAACAGACTTCTTAGGCTAATTAAGGACATTACTTTATATAGTAACTAAAATACCTCTAATATATATCAAAATTTAATTCAATTTAATACGTTACTGCAGCTCAACGTGGGCCCAATTCTCTTCTCCCTTACAAAGATGTAACCACATTAATTCGTTGTGTGCAACAGGGAGGACAACGTAGCCCTCATTCTGCCAGATCATCTCCAAGCAGAAATATAAAGACAGCTTTGCTCTTGTCTCTGCACAACTTGACTGAACCAAAACAGCTCCTTCAGAGTTATGCTGGCATAGTCGAGAGCAGAAGCTGTCCCCAACATTCCCATCAGGTGTTCAGTGTCTTACAAGCTGGAGGGTCCCTCAGGCACAATATTTGAGGGGCTTTTCTCTAAGTCAAAGCTTGGATTCACTGTATAGTACTTATTCCCCAAGCATACACAGTTGTAAAAGCAACACAGCACAGAAGAAAAAGTAGTTCTCTGAAGAGCAGAAGGCCGACAAGGTCTTTGTTGCTGAGATTAGCAAAATCAGCAGTCTAGCTAGCTTTAACTTGTTTATTTGACCATTTGACTTCTGCAAAGCCCCTGATAACGAAGCCTGGTGCTCCAGGCTGCTGGACAGTGTCTAGTCAAGAGGGACTGAAGCTTTTTGTTATTCTCTCCCTCTCCAGTGGCTCCTGCGAAATGATCCAGTGGCATCTGTCCAGGGCCTAAGGACAGCACTCTCGTTCACCAAGACACCCTCTTCAGGAGAAGTCCCTCTGCCATGCAGACAGGGCAATCTCTGCTGTTCCATCTGCTGTTCCAGGCTGGGCTGCACCTCTTCGGGGAAGGGGACGCTTCATCTGAGCCAGCCATGAGAAACAGAAGAGGCTCCTGCTCACACGCAGCCCCTGAAGACAGCCCGACACCACACTCGGGCTGTCCTGGGGTGGGTACATGGCTGGCACCACCGACCTCCATGCCGGCTGCAGGCCTCATCTGAAGCGTGCGGGTTGGCCAGGAGAGGGGAGGACAGGACATTAAGAACTTTGTTCTGCTGCCCAGGAGGGCGGGGGGAGATGCTGGGGAGGTACAAGTGGAGGTACAGGCAGAATTGGCTTGGCTGGACCAAAGCTGCCTTTGCACCCCGTGTCCGAGCGGTCGCTGTACGGGTATGGGCTGTGACCGGCACCTTTGTGAGACGGGCACCCTGGGCTGACCCACGGATCCATGTCCTGAGGGATCCCGCAGGCGAAGGGCAGGCAAAAGTTACTGGAGATGCTGCTATTGTCGCTCTTAGCAGGAATCGCAAGTGGCTGTGTCTCTAAAAGCACTTTCAAGGGCGCTCTGTGATAGGCTGTAATGTCCAACAGCTCCGTAGTCAGTTAGTAAGTGGATTTTCTCTGAAGGGAATTACCCTTCCTGGGGAGAGGGGACCATGTCGCTCTGTCCTTCCAGCCCTTGTCAGCTCTGCCAGGTTCCCTGTGAGCCACCGCGACCCTTCTTTTCCACATTTGAAGAGGCTGGATTCTGCTCAGCTCCTCAGTGACAAGTTGCCAGCAGAGGGATGCTGCTCACCCCGCCTGCCCGTTGCCTTCCGAAGCCTGAGTCCCGGTCGCCTGCAGTCTCCAGATCAGTCTAATTTAGGAAGACCTTCATCTGTACAAGGATTTTCCCTGACTCCTGGCTTTTCTCATAAAAACTCCTGTCTCAACCCTATCTTTGGCTGCTCATGGCAACACCAAGCCTGCCCTTAGATCTGTCTAACAAAGGCAGATGGAAAATGTATTTCACATTGAGTCTTGGTGTGCCTAATGTATTCTCTTCTACTAGCTATTGCTCTAGGTCCTGACCTCTGATTCCTCATCTTTTCAGCCTTCCTTTTGATGTTCATTATAAGGCAGCAGAGACTAATAGAGAGTATGTCAGGCATCTGACTACGAAAGCATGGGGAAGAGGGATTAAAAGGGACACGGTGACAGGAGGAAGACAAAGCATTTAGGAAGCACCAGCTCCCTGCAGACGAAGCTGCAATGATGCTCAGGATGTTTTTGCCTGTGCTATTCACCATCCACCCCTTCCAAACCCAAATCTATGCTCCTGGAGCTGCTTTGGTCTCTAGACAAGCCAGTCATTTGGCATCAGACTTGTGTAGAGAGAAATACTACCAGAGCCCTCCTGGGTCTGGAGAGAAGCTGAAGCCTCCAGCAGGTCTGTTTATTGGGCTGGCTTGCAACGAACAGTGTTTTAGCAACAAAATCCATCTCACCACCCAGCCTGGTGTTTGCTGAGGTTTCTGGCCTGTTCCTCTGTAAAGAGAGGGAGTTTGCTGCTGCTGTAAGTAGCAGGATTCTCATTTTGCTGACTGCATTTATTATGATACTCTACTTCTTGCGAAAGCGCTCAGCGAAGCCGTCTCGGGGGACTCCAGATGCTACACAGCTGCCACCGAATGTGACACTCGCTGGGATCTCAGCAGAGTTCAGAACATCCTGGAACAAATAACAGGAAAAAAGAGGAAAACTGAAAGTCCTCCCCTCTGCGGCAAGTAATCATGTCCCGCCAGCAGTGACCTCTGCCCAACCAGGGTGCCGCCGCACGGGAGGTGGGAGCTGGGGTGCTGGGAGAAGCCAAGGACAAAGAACAACGTTAGATGCCTCCAGTGTGAATTAAGGGACTGAATCACACAAGAGCCGTAGGAAAACAAGTTGTGTGGGAGCTGGGTCTTCCTTCCGAGGGTGTTTGCCGTCATCCCCCCACCATTCTCTGCCTCAGCACAGATGGCAAGGGTCCTGCACCGCCAGGGGATGATGGTCAATCAGTGATTTTCCCGCATGGTATAGTGCAAGGGTGCATGCTACAGGAGCAAGAATTTGGGGGATGCTGGGAGCCAGGTCTCCTTTTAGCCTGCACGATAAACCTTACTTGCTTAACCCAAAACCAGAGGCCACAGAAACTCCTCTTACCCTGTTGCTTCCCACACCTCTCTGCCGTGCGGAGTGTGAAACATCGCCTGTTAGCAGGGAAGGGGAAGCGAGAAATAATTCCCCACTTGTCTCTTTTGTTCTTCTTTCCTTTCTTTCACAGGGCCTACGAGACACTGGGAAGCTTGAAAATGAATGTCAAACCGACACAAAACTCTGTCGTGCAATTTCTGCGGGTGGTATTATCTCATGAAGGCTGGGTTGGTGCTAGGTGGGTGGAGGATTCCTCAGTAATTTGCTTGGAAAAGACAGGAGAGCAGCAAAAATAGAAATGAGATGCAGATCCGCACCTGAAGTGAGGGCACGGAGATTTTCCATGGTTACAGAGCTCCCATGGGGCCCGGGAGTATGGTTCTGGCCACATTGCAGAGGTATTTTTCCTATTTCCCAACCAGATGCTGAAGGAGAGAAAAAACAACGATTCCCCATGGGCAGAGGGCTGCTCCCGGAGCTGCCGCCAGCGCTGGGGCCGGCTGGAGAAGCACAGCCAGGGCAACTGGGAACGGAGGAGGGGACCAAACTGGTGCCAGTTGCCTTTAGTATTTCCCTGGTGGCTAAAGGCTTTGGCAGAGGGTGAGGAGCTGGCATATTCACCTTCCCCACCTCTCACCGCTCCTGCCATCCTGCTGCCTCCTCCCAGCCAGGACCTTGGGAGGTTTCCCCTTGTCTTGCTTGGCTTTAACTCTGCGAGTTGAGTGGTTTGCGGCAAAGGCTCTACCTGTCCCTTCAGATGCTATTTCTCCTTCTCTTTGCTTTCTGCTGTCAGTGTTGTCTGACGGCATGACATGGTGCGGTAAAAAAAGGGAGGGATCACAGAGCATGGCGATAAATTAATTGCATTTGCTCAGGTACAAGATGAATTGTCCAAATAATTTTGCAAACAATTGTGTCGTGAGGCACTGGGGTCGGTTCTGAGCAGTTTTCTGAAACCCAGCTAATAATTCCAGTTGTTAATAATGCACCACACGCAGCTGATGCTGTTCCCAGCGACCACCGCCAGGCTTTGCAGATCCCACTTGTTTGCAGGCAGGTTGGGAAGGAGAGGGAAGGGATTCTGAGTAACATTCCATCTGACACTTGGCATTTAAGAATATTAAGGCATTGTTTTAAAGCACTTCACCAATTTCAGACCAATTCTGTCCCAAGCTTGCATGTATAAAAATGTGTTCATTTGTTCATACATGTCAACGGTATTATGTGCGATCTCCCCAGCCTGTCACAGTCCTTTTTTGAGCATTGGCACACACTGGCAGGCTTTCACATCCAAATTAATTGTGCAAAGTGCACAGTATTTTGAAAATCAGTTCCTAAATAGATACTCAGTATTGAGCCAGAAATGAAAGCGATTGGAAAAGCACATGGGATGCTATTTCCAGCAGCTAGACTGCGAAAAGTTTTAGCAAGTTACAGGCTCTCTTGAAAACAAGCAGGAAATATTCCATAATAGTCCTTCAACTCAATTATCATGATTAAGATTTTTTTTTTTATTAAATGATACTAATTTTAGCAGCTGAGACCAGCTGAAGTCAACCTCCTCCTCCCTGCCCTTGCCATGCGGTCCTGCAGAAGCACACCATGAAGAGATGATCAGCGCTGATGGGACTTCAGGGGGTTGTGCTTCAAAAAGCTTTCCTATTGCTCTGCTCATCAACTTCACAGCTCTGGTCGCTGTGTCAGGCTCATGGCAAGTGTGGAGGAGTGGAAAAAGCAGCGCGAGGACAAGGAGGAGAGAAGATTGTGTCAGTAATTGCTGGTCTGTAATTATCTGCCATTGTGCATTCGGTTAGCTCTTCCTGCTTCTCATTAGCATAGAAGGGGGAAAACATTTAATTGCAACTCCGGTCTGTCTATGGCATTATCCGCAAGCAGAGCAGATCAAATCAGCCTGCCTTGTGGGGCCGAGGGAGCGATTAGCTTCTCCAGGGTGGTGGGGTGCAGCTGATGAAGATCCAGGGGCAGAACACAAATCGCAGGGTGCTGCGCGCCGGGCTGCAGTCACCCAAGTGCCGCCTCGAGCAGGCGTTTCTCTCCTCTTCTTTCTGCTGATCACTTGGTGGAGGCAGAGTTCTACATCCCAGACAAGATTCCAAAGCGCTTTGCGATCCGAGGCTGATTTTCCGAAGCATCCACTTCAGCTTTCATGCTCTCTGCAGGATAAGGCCGACACTGGGGACAGGGAGTTGCAGCGTGGCGGCTGCTAGAAACCCGGGCTTGAGGTGGGCACACGCTTTGCTGTGCCTCGTCACCGTGTCCCGTGCGTGGTCATTGCACGCTGGCGTAAAAACGCAAGCCTGGGGTTGCACAGCCGCAGCGACTGGGTGGGTGGGAGAGGAACAGACCTCTCCTCCCGGGAGGCTGTGCAGGAAGAAACGAGGTTGAAGAAAGCACCAAAATAAAGTTCCATCTTGCAAGAAAGAGGCTCCATAACAGTGAAATGCAGTGGGCCACAGACTCTAATTTTATTGATATGTGTGATACGGCATCCATCTGAGCTGCTGCACGTGGAGCGACCAGAAGTGGAGGCAAAACTGCGCGGACTTGACCTGCGGTATGGTTTCCAGTGCAGTGAGAGATGCAAAAGCTGCCCCTTCCTCAGTCCCTGCGTCTTTCGCCTGGGCTGGAAGCTCAGCTCAGGCCCAGCTCAGCCAGGCGCGGGCCAGCGGCAGCCCCTGAGGCGTGGGGTGCCCATGTGCGTGGGGTGTAGACGAGTGCGGCTTCGAGCCTGCTGAGCCGGCTTCGCGCTGCGGGCAGACACCTTGGTCCCAGGGGATTTCAGAGAGGGCTCTGGCAGCACTTTTCCCCACAGTTTGTGCCACGAAGTGAGGAGCTGGCTTTCAAACCAATGCTCTCTGCTCCCAGCCGCCCTCTTCCCTGTAGGCAAAGGAATTTTTCCATGCCCTGGCCAGGTCCGCGCTCGCCAGCCGATCGGGGCCGACGGTAACGTTGACACTATTACCTTGGCACATTAGCCCGAATGTCGAAGTCATCACACAGCTCCACACCTGGTCGCCCGTGCCGATTGCCACAGCCTCCGGGCGGCCGCCCTGAAGCGCTGCCACCAGCGTTAGCCATAACAGCGGCCGGAACGAGGGGGGGGCAGCCTGCCAACACCCCAGAGGCAGAGCTGAGCTGGCGGCACTGCTTCCAAAGGGGTATTTCTAAAAAAACACTGGGAAGATAGCGGTGCCCGCGTGGGTCAAGCATCCGTTTTGTCTCGGGTCTGTTCCCCGGGAGGATCATCCTTGATCCTGTAGCTGACCCTGCTCCGGGGGTGCTCGCGGGAACCCTTCCCGGTGGGGTGCACAGCGGGCCACTGAGTCTCATCTCCATCCCGTCTCGCTGGGGAGGGTGATGGAAAAGTTGGGTTCCCCCATTTCTGCGGGCTGGGGTGGAGATCAGGGGAGCTGCGGGCTTTTCCCCGCGTCGCTCTGCGTGCACAAGGGGTTGCAGGCAGTGAGCCACAGCCTCGTACTCCAGATGTGCCTTGGCAGAGAGCTGAACACGCAGACCTGCTTCCCTGCCCGGCTCGCCTGCCTCAGCCCCAGGGCAGTCCTGCTAATTCCTCCCTTTCTGGAGCCTCAAGTTCATTCACTTCTGTGACAAAATGAGATGGAGTGATGTATTTCTGTGGCTTTCGGGGATTTAAACATCTCCTTCCCAGAGAGTCCAGCGGGAGTGAAGGATGGAGACCACCTGACTTAGATGCCAGCCCTGCTACGGAGTTGTCATGGCATCTGCCCCTCCGGGCCCTTCCCCAGGCCACGTGCTGTCTGATAGCATCGGTGCAATCTCGATGCTGGCAGATCCCCAGGGACGGACACTCGCTTTCCCCTCCTTCAAAGAAAAAAGTGTTTTTGTATCCGGAACTGAATGCGAGCAGCCACACAAAAGCAGGACAGGGATGAATCAACCGTGGGAGGAGAAAGGTGAAATCCTTGGGTACCACTTTGAAGCAGGCAGATCCCTGTGGCACACGTGCTTCGCAGCTCTGGGCAGATAACAGGCAATACCCTGATTACGGGAGTGCATTTAGCATTGTGCACCAAATTGTGTGAACGCCCGGTTGAAGAAGAGCTATTCCAACAAAAAAAAAGAAGATCAGAAAAAAAGAAATCAGCCTTTGGTTTCCGAGTCCTCACTTTGCTTCGCACTCAGGATTTGGTCCACTGTGTGTCTGGAATAATTATTAAGCAAGTTCTAATGGAAGAATTTTATTTACCCAGTCTCAAAAAGGAAGAAAAGAACCCTTAATAGTTGATTAGATCAAAAAAGCATAATTTATTTTTCAATAAGTGCTTTAGATGTAAGATCAATGGCTTGAGGTTGATTGATAGTTGCTGTTTGCAAAGACTTTTGATCTAATTGTACTCAGGCAATCACACGGACTTTTTCTTTGACTAATACTAGACACCATCCCTCTGGTACAGATGGAGGAGGTACCAGAAAATAGCAATACTTTGCACTGGAGAGTCGCTCAGCAACTGCCCCATATTATTTTTGAGTTGTCCCTGAGTACAGCCTGCTTTCTCTTTGATCTTTGTGTAATTATTGTGGCTGCTACTTCTTAAAAAAGGCAACATCATAAAAGAATTGCATCCCCATTTGCTACAATCTTTTTTTTTTTTTCCCCCAAGCACAACCAAGGCCTGATGACATCAGGGACAGCAGTGCCTTTCTCTGCAGACGGGAGGAAATTAAGGTCCGTTTACTCTGCTAGAGCCTTTCACGGGGCGTTGGGGAACCTGGGCTTCTACAGAGATTTAGCATCTGTTTCTATCCACGGTCCACATACGATATTCAGAGGCACAACAATGATGCTTAGCTCTTGCCACCAAGCTGCCACACAGCTGGGTTTGGGCAGACTCCCATTTTGTCAGTGCTTGATTAAGAAATGGTGATGGGATGATTTCGCTGGAGAAGAGAGTGCCAAGGCTGGGATTTCTCACCCTGCTGTAATCCCAGATGGAGCTTGGCACGGAAGGCATTGCTCTACAGACCTCATCTGGAAGGAGCATCACATTTTGCCAAGCAGTTGTTATCATCCCTGCTGATAAATGCCTTTATGTGAAGCAAAAAGTGATCTACAGCTGAGCTGCCCATCCCAGACCGGTGCTTCTTCCGTGCTCTGGATCACACAGACCCCTTGCAGGGCCCAGCAGAAATGAGATCCTGGTTATTGTGGTGTAGCTAATCCTTTCTCTCATTTATTTTCTGCTACTTCCATGCACAAGTGGGTAACAAGAGGTTTGCACTGTGTTTTGCTCTCCCCTGGGTACCACAGAGAGCAAAAGAGCAAGAAGTAAAACATCAAGTCCCTCTAATATGGAAAAAGCCTCAAAAAGGCTAGAGAAGAAAATGACCCATGAATTTAAAAGGCATTTGCAAACATGAGTCAGGAGCAGCTTTTCTGAAATCTCTAGACAGCAGCGTTGTACAACTGCCGCCGGCTACGCGGGCTAAAACCGGAACGATCGGCGAGGGTTAGCACAGCCCCTGCTCGAGGAGAACACACACAGCTCCTGAAGCCAGGTTACATCCCAGCCCGAGGATGTCGTCACGGGAAACAGCCAGTTTCATCATTTCCCTGTGATCTCAGAGCAACCCCATTAGGCAACCGATTACCCGGGCAGAGCTGCAGAGCCACGTGCGGGGAGTTCCTCCTCGCGCTCCTTCCCCAGTAACGGGTGGCAGAAAGTAGCTGATTTGTTTTGCTGGCGTTTGACCAGGCACCACCCAAAAGTCTGAAAAACAAAACCCTGAAACTTCTAATGCAAAGTAACACCCGAGGCAGCAGAAGGAAGCAAATTTCTACATCTAGTAAAAATTTCAGCTTGAAAGGGCTAAAAATACACTTTTCTTGCCTTGGGAATTCTAGACTTGCCTTGTAACTCGTGGTGCTGCAGATTATTGCATTCATAATTTAGATGTTGGATGGGTATAAAATTATTCGCGTGGGAGTTATTCAATTTCTGGTAAGTACATTTGCATTAAATAGTGGCTGCACATACAAAAGATAGGAAAAAGCCCTTCCACTTCTGTTGGCCTGAAGTGGTGAGAACATGTGCATCCTCACAAGGCTGCTGTTGTGAGCAGATAATCTTTTTTTCCTAATGAAAACCTGATAAAGTTCACCATGGCTGAAAGGGCATTTGTGTCTCCTCTCTGACACTTGGCATAGGGCCGCGCTGGACTAATCCCTCTCTGGGCTAGAAAAATACCCAGCGCTGATCTGAGAGCTGCCAGGGATGGCTATTTGTCCAGTTTCTCACCATTGCATTTTGTCACCTCGGTGCCTGTGAATCTGGAAAGCCCAATCTCACAAGGTCCCTCTCCTGGGAGTGTATCTGTTCCCCTCTACAACCAGATGGAGGGTTGAGCTTGCTGGGCATCATCAGGTGGACCATGTATGGCCCAACCCAAGTGAGGCTTGGTTGGCCACCCCCGTGCTCACATTTGGTGGGCTGAAATTTCTTCCCCGACTGTCCCCGTCACTTGCCTGCCTTTTCAGTTGCCTCTGCATGTTTGGTTTCGCCTGTGCTCACACAGACGTGTGCAGGAGATCCTCCTCCGGTGCTGCCTGGCAAAGCAGTGGTGGGATATCCTCAGGGCCACAGTGTGGGGCCATGCGCCCAAATTCACGAGTTTGTATTGAATAGATGGGAAGAGGAATAGACTGGGAAAGAGATCCACCTCGCAGCAGGCCCTGAAGGAGTGGAAGGTTTTGCCAAGGCAGAGATGATGATAAGTCAAGCTTGCTTTTTAAGTCAACAAGCCTCACTCACTTTAATATGGAGGCAGGAGTTAGAGTTCCCTTTGAGGTCCGTCCTTCTCACTGCCTGAAATCCTCCCAGATCTCTGCTCTGTGCTTCTGGAGTGGATGCTTGGTGTTGACACTGAGAAAACTGAGACTTAGGGTTGTTCAGCCTGGAGAAGAGAAGGCTCCAGGGAGACTTTATTGCAGCTGGCCAGGACTTCAAGGGGGATTATAAGAAAGATGGGGACAGACTTTTTAGCAGGGCCTGTAGCGATAGGACAAGGGGTAATGGTTTTAAACTAAAAGAGGGGAGATTTAGACTAGATGTAAGGAAGAAATTTTTGACAATGAGGGTGGTGAAACCCCGGCCCAGGTTGCCCAGAGAGGTGGTGGATGCCCCATCCCTGGAAACATCCCAGGTCAGGTTGGACGGGGCTCTGAGCGACCTGATCAAGCTGAAGATGTCCCTGCTCATGGCAGGGAGATGGCCTGTAAAGGTCCCTTCCAACCCAACCCATTCATGATTCTATGATTAACTTGAGGAAACTGGAGGTTCACTGATCATTGTTCCTTCCTCACTCCACTCCTTCCTGCCTCCGTCTTCACTCCCTCTGTATCCGTGCTCCCAGAGAAGGGCTGTTTCTGGTCAGTGCAAAGACGCTGCCTAAAACCAAGTGGCTGCATCTGGAGAGCCATTGAGGGAGGACAGTTCAGCTGGACCCAGCTCAAGCTGCGTCACCGGCAGCCCCCAGGTCTGCC
>NW_010527560.1:17609-25060 GCF_000687285.1 Phaethon lepturus
CCCCCGGGGGGCCGGCAGCGGCTCGGGCCCCGCAGCGGCTCTGGCACCGCAGCAGCCTGCAAGAAGTCCTGTCCATCCCCCACCAGCACGTCAGGGTTACTGGGGCACTTGCTTGCCTAGCTGCTTCAGTGATTTTTTTTGTAATGCTCTTTTAATTCAGGCAGTGCAAGCCTACTAGTGAATCACATCTTGGTCAATTAGAAGTTTCCTGTGAGTCGTGCCTTCTTGGACATCATTCACGCCAGTGTAAATGCCATGCTTGGAGCCAAAAATTGAGCTCCATCAGCCAGGAGAAGAAATCCTCCCTACGTGTAAATGAGGTGAGAGTGCCCGCAAATTCCACAAAACGAACAATGCAAATTGCTTGAACAGTGCAAGTGTGTTTTGCATCCAGTGCGGCCGAGCACAGGTAAAGCAGCTTCTCCTCCTCCCCTCCCAGCCAGGTCCTTTGCCCTGGTGACGAGGAATAAATCAAAATCTGAAAGGGGCTCTGGGCAGCGATGCCGGCAGAGCAGTTTCTCACTGCTGGAAACCCTTAGCAGGCAGCCAGCTGGCAGGGCTCTTTCCTGCCTGCCTGCCCGCGGCCGCGGGGCCGGATGGCTGGGGATGCGGGTGTGCGTGCTCGGCGCTTGGGAAATGCCGCCGCCACCCCAGCCAGGCAGACACCCAGGGACGACTTCTCTCTTTACAAAGCTCAGTGGCTGCATTTTCCCCCATGGTGAACACCTTCCTTCAGCACAGCTCCCTGGGCCGGGGCAGGGCTGTGCTCTGGGTTCAGGACATCGTTTCTTTCGCGTGGAAATGAGGACAAGGAGGGATTTTATCCTCCTTTCTCCATCAGGGTGAGGGAACTGCTGCTTGCCAGCTGCAATTTCAACCAATCTGCCTTCATCATTAGAGGCTTCTCATTTGGCACTTAGCTTAGTTGAGGTAACAAACCCTGTCTTTCCACAGTGCCCAGACTGAGTCCACCTTACTTTTCTGTTACCAAATACACACACAGTAATCAAAACGATTCATGGTACTTTAATACACAAAGTAATACAGCCCCTTCTTCCACAACAGGGTCCTTTCTTCACTCCTGACAGCCATTCTTCCACCTAATCACTTGTTTTCTCCCGTTTTCTGAAAGAGCTGCCTTGGACAAAAATAATGCTGGACATGTAAGACATCATTGTGAATATCAATGAAGGTTTTTTTTTCTTTTCCTTCTGCTCCCAGTTCCTCCTCTGGGCTAAAAGTAAATAGAGTCAGCTGTAGCTGACACAGAAGCTGATGAGGGAGGCACATTAGTTTGCCTGTCGGGCATTGCTTGTATAGCAGACTTCAGATCCAGAGCCAAAATTCCCAACTCCATTGGGGACAGGATCTGGGACAGGATCTGATTTTTTTTTTTGTTCATGCTCAAATATCCTATCTACTTTATTACCTTTTTTTTTTGGTAGAATTTCATTATGAGTCCCTTTTTATACTTATTTTTAAAACCAATCTGTAAATTAGTATCATTTATTTCAGGCAAGTTTAGATGATAATTTTCAAGCACAGGAGATACTGAGGCAACATAAAATTTATCTGGATCTTATTTTGATGGTTGTGTGTGAATTTGTAGTTGCTAATTAGTTTGTTCTTGTGGTTGCTTAGGGACCAGTGAACAGGACTTTGTTACATTCAATACAGGAGACTGTCCCAGCAAGTAATATGTGCATATAAACATTTGCTGGTGCTAATTTTACAAAGCTGAAGAAAACTACATGCTGAATTGCTTTGGAACAGTCTACAGTGTATCAGTAAAAAAAAAGCTTACAGTCTGCTATACCCAGTGTTCTTGTTTGTTTGTTTTCTTTTTTGCAGGTGTTGCTGGCAACGACAAGTGGTGGGGTTAAAATCCAAAGATTTTTTTAAAATTGCAGGGCTGAAGCGGCCTGAACCCATTCCCAGGGTCGGCAGACGCCTGAGCTCCGCGCTGCGTCGCGACGAGGCGGCACCCCAGGTGTGAGAGCCGTCGTCCTCGTGCTGTGACCTCGCCAGCCCCGGCAGCTCTTCCCCGTGCGGTGGGGCACGGTGCAGATGCGTCATCAGCAACACCTGAAAAATACCCGTGCCCGCCGCAGGAAGCACTCCTCCGCTGTCTGTCCACCACAAAGCCAGCAAAATGGGGAGGGAACTGGTGCTGACTCGGGGAAACACTGTGCTGAGTTAATAGTGTCTAATTCACTAAATAACTTAAGGAAATTAATTTACCCCACATCACCACACCTCCATACTTCCTGGGGAGTAGAAATCTGTGCCACTTTCTGGCTTAGCATGGGGAATAGCCAAAGGAAAAAATCCCTCATACTGTGGGCTGTGAGGAGCATCCCTTCGCTCTGCCTCGCGCACGCCCATCCCGCTCAGCCGCTTGTGACAGGTGAGATCCTGGAGACAGGGATAAGTTACCAAGGAAGCACTCGGGTTAAATTTTACTCACACGTCAATTCTGATCTTGCATCAATAAGTATAATTGGCTTCTACTGACTTCAATTTCCAGAAAGAAAGCATCATACAAGTCATTGAATTAATCTCTGATGTAAGTACTGCCATCCGTAGACACAAATTGGTCCAAAGAGAACAAGGGTAACTTGCCATGCTGCTACGCGTAGCTAAAACCAGACATTGTAATTAGTTCTAAATAAGATGCTCTTGTGGCCAAGTTTGACAAATAAACCTCTATTAGGATATAAAGCATCATCGATCACTGGCAGATCAACTGGCGGCAGCATGACAGCGCATGGGAACTGGGAAAATGGAGCGTCTGCAGGTTTGCTCCTGAAACAGCGACCGCTGAAGCTCGTGGGTACCCAGTGGGAGTGGGTTTCTAAAAGTCAGGCTCCACGGGGGTTCTGGTATCCCCCTGTGGGGCCTCCCAAACCCTGTACAGGTGTGGGGATTTGAAGCTGTGAGTCAAAGCTGCTCCATCCCCATTTTCCCTGCTATGAAGATGCAAGAAAACCACGGACTTTCATTCTAGGGAAGGTGAGATGGGACGTGGAAGTGACCTAGTTTTGTCGAACTATTTTTACCCTGAGCACAACCTCCTGCTCATCTCTACTCAGCTCCAGGAGCGGGAGTTTCCAGTGCTAAAAGTCATATCTGGAATTAGAAGAATTCAGGATTCAGCAAAGAGTAACATCTAGATTTTGTGAGAAAGCATGAAGCTTTCTGGCTTACTGTGGAAAGCCCCTTGTGCGCTCAGCATTTGGCTTTTAAGCTTTCACAATTTTGACCATGGAGATTTAAAAAACTTTATTTTTTATTGAAGTGGCTCAGACCCTGAGCTGCCCTCAGCTGAATGGGTGCAGCTCCCAGGGAAATCATCACTGAAGTGGACGATACAGGATGTTGTGTTTTTTCCTTTCCGTGCCGTTACAAAGAACGGACTTATTCAGCCTTTTGACACACTGGCTATTTCTACTTATTCAGCTTTTGCCACGTTCCTCATTATTTATGGATTCCTTTTTCTCTTGAAATGCTTTTCTTCAAGATTCCAGTTAAAATTCATGTGGTTTCAGCATTACCATGTTTTTCACTAAAGCCTTATCATTGTTACGAATGTCTACTTTCTTAATGTCTTTTTGATATTAAAAAAAATTATGTGACACTAGCTTTTTCACAATATTCACAACTTTTTTAGTGCCAGCAACTCAAAACACACTATCATCATCAATAGAATTCATAATGTCTCTCTTGCAAGATGGGACAGGCTATAGGAGGAAATCTTTATTATTCAGATTGCAGAAGATTTGGATGCTTCCCGTTTTGCAAAGTGGTGTCTGGCTCATGTGTATCTGGATGCAGCCTCCCTTCACTCGCGAGGAAGGAGAGCCTGCCACTGCAAGCTCTTTAAGACAGAAAGTTTCTTTATATTCGGTGTTTGCACAGCCTCTGGCACGGCGTGACAGGGGTGTGCCGTTTTATAACAATCACAATTGATATTTAACAAGAAAACTGCAGAGAACAGGATGTGAAAACCACCGTCTCCACCCAGGCACAGCGCGGTCGCCGGGCTGGTGCCCGCCCTGGGCTGGTGAGCTCCTGCCCCGACAGCCAGTGCCACCCGACGGGCAATAACCAGAGGTGGGCTGTGCTGCCGGCTGCAGTCCTGCGCATCCTCTTACGAGGTTTGCTCCTTCCTCACGTCCCACTACCACATCCACATCCACGTCTCCCTGTGGCTGATGGCTGGGGGCACACCCAAACCTGCCCCATCCCTGCCGGTGCTGGGATGTGCGACCTTCTTCTCTCTTGAGCACGCTTATTTCCCTTCTCCACTGAGTTTGCCATTAGTGACGGTGTGTTTAATCAATTTTTTGATACCTTGGGGCTTATCTGCCCAGAGATATTTTGGGATTCCTACTCTGCTTTTAATTCGCACACCTCCCTTGATCCAAATTGACTTTCAACTGTGGACAAGCCCCATACTCCTCTGAGGCGAAGCGGTTGGTAAACAGGAGCAGGAGTGTTTCCAAGCGCATTCCTCACAGATCTATCAGGACAACACTGTCTTTGAAACGCTGCGGAAGCACGGTGTGCCGGGAACCCCGGCCTCGCGCCGCAGACGGCATGGAGGAGAGACCAAGGCAACACCAAGCAGAAGATGCTGAGCACTCGCTAAACGAATGGATTTGGTTTTGAAGCTCCCTGGCAAGGAGTCGTCTGGAAAGAGCTTCCCGTGGCAGAGGTGAGCGCTTGCCCACACATATTGGGGCTGAAGTGGCTGCCTTTGGCCACCAGCTTATTCGGAGGAGAGAAGAGGCATTTGTCTCTGCTTTTCACCACCACAACTTGTGAAAAACAGTCAGTACTTTTGCTGTAACGTGCCACATTTCCTTGCATTATCTCTAGATCACAGGATCAATGTGTTTTGTTTTTCCATTTTGCCCTTCCTTATTCTGTTGCAATTCAGGTTTTGTAAATGTGCCTCAATGACAAGGTTGGCTTGGATCAGTTTTCTAAGCGGATTGCATCGCTCCGCAGGAGAGGAACAGTTGGCTTTATTATAGGTGGAGCTGATGGTTACACCTATGCCTGAGACAGTTGCTCAATACTTTCCACTGTAAAACCCCGTTTTAATTACTTTTATCGTTGCAAAACTTTTGCCAGCAAGGCAAAATTTTCCATGCCATCGCCTTTAAAAGGTAACTGCTCTCTCCCCTCATTGCCAACGCAGGAGGGAGACAAATGCTAGGAGCTAGATTCTTCTCCATGTCTAATTTTGGGTTTTTGTGATTTTAGATTGCTAGAGAGTAGCCCCTGAACATTCAACAAAGGAAGAAATTGGCAATTAGCCTTGTTTTTGCTGCTAAGCATGGACATTTAGCTCAAATGCCTACACAATGCCTATGAGAAGCATTTTTTGTGGCAGGCTCAGAATGCACATTCCTTCAGTTAAGACCTGAAAAAGCTACACAAATTTAGTATTCCGTGGTCATCTAATCAGTGGATTTCTCTTTCCATGATCCTTTCAGAGAACTCTTCCAGATCAGTTGCTTACCCATGACAAAGATCTGTTCAGTCAGAAAATTATTTAAATTGATGCTTACTTTCTGTTTGTGGGCCTTCGCTTAAAAGCTGCAATAAAACGTTTCTGTGCTTGGTGTTGAGCCTATAATGCTGAGCAATCCGTAACTGGGTTGCTGAATCGCGGCTTACTGGAAAAAAAAAATCACTTTTCTGGGCAGATTGGGAAAAACTTAAAAACAGATTTGGAATGATACAAATTATCCTCTACTCCCAAAGATTTGCAAAGATGAGCCCAACACCACCTGCCTTGCAACTTAACCTGGGTGACTGCAGGGGCGAAAGGACGTGTGCGTACAGCAAGATGGATCCAGAGAGACCGACAGCCATCCGCAGGGCCAGCTGTGCCCACCCCAAAAACCCCAAAACGCTCCTCCATGGCAGTGCGTGTGAGGAATTCTCAGTGGGAGATTTCGATTTAAAACCTTACATTTGTGCCACAGCAAGGAGCCCTCTCACTGTTAATTCATGTCTCCTGTACTGTCAGCACGTGGCTGATGGCCAGGAGCTGCCAGCTCATTTAGGGGTGAGTAACGCAGAATCAACAGTGTGTGCCGGGTGAAGTATTTGGGGAGGGCAGGGGGGAGCCATGCGGCCAAGGAGGGGTTCCTGGTTTTGCGGCTGCACCTCTGACGGCATGTTCCACACGAGCGCAGGTGGAGAATAAATCCCATCACGACGCGGGCCTCTGCTGCCATTCCTACCTCAGGCCACCGCCCTTCCCTGCGAGGCGCCTGCAGCAGGTAACCGTCCCCGGAGCCACGTCTGCGGCCGGTCACTGGTCTGCGGCCGGAGCCCAAAGCCGGGTTACCCCCCCGCAGACAGCCGCAGCCCTGCCCGGTGAGCTGTGCTGGCGGCGAAGCTCTGGCGCGGCGACGATTCCCCCACCGGCCTTCCTGCCATTTTCTTGTTCAAAAGCATTTGTATCCGCCTCTGATGAACAAGTTCTGCCCTACGGAATCACTGTAGTATTATATATTCCTGTATTTGCTTTGCACTGAGAAGTGTACCATCTCCCTCCTTCCTTACCCAGTGCCTTACTCAGGCTCCAGCTCGTCGTTCCCGAGTGGTTTGTGTTCACTCCTGCGCTGGCCCCTCCTGACACCCCACACGAGCTCCTGCTTAAGAGGACACGAAGGCGTCCCTCGGCAGTTCTATCAACGGGGTGCTCTGTCCTAACGTTCTCCGTCCACAGCTATCAGTTTCTAGCTCCTCAGGGTGGATGCTTGTTATTCCTGTGGCCGATCTCCTGAAGCACCTCGCTCCGTGCATGCTCTGCAATTTTTTTTATTTTAAATTTTTTTTCCTTTTAAAGTCCTGTTTGCTGCGTCCAATGAGACTTCATTGGATTCTTGGCTTTCAGGCATGAAAAGGGAGAAAAAGAAAAAGACACTTAAATGGAAAAGAGTTTCAAATGCCTCTCGTCATGTAAGAAGTTTTAAGAGTATGTGGAGGAAAACACCTTGCAGACTCAGAAATTGGAAGATAAATAAAAAGAGCAGGACAGGTGTTATTTGAAAGAAATGTTATGAGTCAAATGACTTTTAAACTGCTGACTCACGGTTCTGGCACTTGCATCATCATCTACAAATAGTCTCAATGGCTTCAGCACACCAGTAATTACCCTGAAGTGAAGGGGATTATTATCAACTTGCCTCCAGTTACCCGTTGTGTATGAACAAGTGCAAGTTCAGGGCTACAGAAACAAAAGCACCTGCCAGCTTCTCTCCTGGTAGGGAACGACTCTAGCCCCCCAGCCCCCCGTTTTGTTGACCACTTCTCTGGGATTCCCAGACGTCCGTTAACCTGCTCAGAGCAGCAGCGCTGGCTGCAGCCGCTTGCTGGAGGGGCAGATGGGGGCTCAGGCCATGGAGGATGTACGCGGGGGCTCACTA
>NW_010527560.1:25074-25666 GCF_000687285.1 Phaethon lepturus
GGATGCAGGAAGGCTCCAAAAATCAAAATGTCACATCCTGTGACCTACACCTGACATGTGCCATGCCTCAAAGCTGGCCAGGAAGTTAAAGACAAAAAATAAAATTGGTTAATCGTGCACACCACGCAACCGCACACAACACAGATGCACGCTCCAAACTGCACCATGTACAACCCTCTGCCGCTGGTCTGCAAACCGCACTGTGACGCGGCTGCTCCTACCACAACCTACACAACGCCACCAGGACGCGAAAAAGTACGAAACGACAATAAACCATCACCCCCCCCCACCCCTCAGTCAGGTGGGAACTTTGTCCTAGGAGTTATGGTGAGCCGAGCTCACACTCCGCAGCTGGCTGACCGTACCAGCACCCGCAAAGCATAACTAGAGATACCGGTTACCGCAGGACCGCCTGCGTTTGTCGAGCGGAGGCTGCACCTCCCCCTCCGAAACGCGCCAGGTGAGGCCGCCCAACGCAGCGGGGCATCCCGGTGCCGTCTCATCTGCATAATCCCGCCTCTCCGACGCGCCATTGGCCAGCAGTCTACCCAGCAGTGGTGCACCTCGGGGCTGTGAGGCTCCGTGCCTGATT
>NW_010527561.1:0-255 GCF_000687285.1 Phaethon lepturus
AGGAACAAGCCCCCAACATGAAAACACATTGCAAAAGCATGAACGGAATATAGCTTATTCCAGGATATCAAAGCCTGGCAATGTCCCCAGAAGATCTCCCGCCGTGACAGAGGGTGACCAAGCTTGTGCAAGGATTTAGGAATAAAAAAAAAAACCATCCAGGACTGAGGTCGTGACGGTCTGTTCAGACCGAGACGCAGGAGAGAAACATCTAGTGAAGACTCCAGGCTTGGCAGTGGAAGCCCCACCTGCGGG
>NW_010527561.1:265-8668 GCF_000687285.1 Phaethon lepturus
TTGAGGAAAGACTCGGCAATGAGGCGTGAACTCCCACTTCTGGTTGCCTCTGCGTTTAGCATCAGGATAAGCCCCAGCACCCCGGTGCCCAGCAGTTACGGGGCAGGGAGAAACACAGAGCCGGCTTTATAGTCTGAGGCTGGCAAGAGAGGGAGGGAATGCACCTCTGCAGTACGTCCAGTAAGCCAGAGTCTTGGAAGTCCCTTCGCTCAGTCATTTCTCACACAAGGTGTCATCGCCCGGCACTTTCGGCTGGGAGATACCTCCCAGCTGGAAGGCAGCTGGCGTCCCCAAGCCCGGCCCTCGCCCCCCAGTTCAGAGAGAGACTAATTTTTCTGAGCAGTTCAGAAGTTACACATTCATCTACTCCCAAGATTTACCACATCGGTATCCTCTGCCTCCTGCCTCCCCCCCCCGGTAGTTTTTGTCCCATGTAATCATTTTTTCTCATAGCCTAGAAATTCCAGCTTCGCTACCTTGACAGCGACGTTGACATCAGGTGCTGCGTATCATGCCACACTCGTGAGTTTTACATTCCTACGACATGGCAGACTTTGATACAATTACAGCTTGGCTACATATCTCAATTTACGTTACAATATTGCTGTAGTGATATGGGAGACGAATGTTTAATTCGCAGAACCTCAGTTTCAAACTACAGTCCCCGAATACAAACAGCAGACTGCAGTATTTTTTCATCAATTTCTTAGTTCATAAAAATCAATTTTTGTAGAGTTTTTACACTGTACATAAAAGACTGTGGCATCAATTAGCCTTAATTCTTTTTTTTTTTTCTTTTTTGGAAACCTCTTTGTAGGAAAATCTCATATTTCAGCAATTTGCATTATCCACACAATCTGCTTTGAAGTTCTAAGTTATGGTAAGAAAAGGATCCACTTATCTGCACATAAAAAATGTTCAAAGCTTATAAATTCCCTGAAACAGATGTACATTATCATTGGATTTGCCTTTCTCTCTTTGCTGTTGCATGGCTAATAGAGTTTCATGTGCCCCCTCACATCCTCCCCATTTAGCATCTTTTCTCTACAGAAGCATGCACCCTACTGTGCCAATCCACACTTCAAAGATTTCTGTCTATCTATTAGAAACAAAGCACAAAGTGAGAACATATGGCCCCTTTTAAATTTCCCACATTTAAGTCAATATCGTTTCTTTTCTCCTTTGGCAAAGAAACATAATAAGGTTTATCTTCGCCCTTCCTAAATCTGCCGGCTCTCTCAAACTGCTTGTGCCAATTCAGCAGTTACTTTGCAGTATCAGACTTGGCAGCACATATGAAAACAAAATCTCTAATTTTTTAAATTGCTTTTATTTCTTCAGATCAAGAAGATGCATTTAAACGATGAAAAGGGACAAAATGTAACTGCACACTTTCAGATAAGTGGATTTTAAACCCATGAAAGGGCACAGCAGAGAGTCAACAGCAAAAAATTGTCGTGTTCAAGTTTTCACGGTGACATCTTTCCAAACGTTTCCTATCACCGACTAAAAGGATGGAAGACCATTTTGGAATCTAAGGCCTTACTGAGGACAAGCATCCACTTGTCCGGTGTCCCAGAGCATCTGCAGAAACCCAGTGTACTGGCATTGAGGGGAGTGATTAGGCAGTACGAGACATTGCTGCTGCTCTCGAGGAAAAAGAAGCGTTACTTGCCTCAGAATCACTTTGACTCCTCAACTTGCTCTGTCAGGGTTACAGACATAGCGAACGTACCTCCTGTGTGCCTGGAAGCAGAAGTTTCTGACCATTTCTTCGGAGTGACTCCGTCCTGCACAACCTTGGGGATGTGGGTAGCAGGGCACGCAGGATGCGCACGGTGAGGTCTGCTGTTCAGAGGATTTCCTTTACATTTGTGGGCAGTAAGAGAAGTATCTATATGAACAAAAGCTCTAAGTAAAATAAACTTCATTAACTATTGTTAGAAACATCAGCAGACGCATAGTATCCTATGCTTGAATTTATGATTCAATTACAAGGAAGGCTGTTGCAGTGATGATGCTTTTAGCAGACTGAGGTACAAAAGTCTTGCCCTGCTCCTGAAAACACTATGGCTTACTCCTTTGAATCATAGTCACTAGCTAAAATGGCTCCATACTTCAGACTCCTAAGCTGTCGAGATTGTAATCTTTAAATTAATTGATTTTAGCATCCATTTATTAGACCAGGAAAATTGTTATAAAAACCTGTCCCTGATCAGCGCAAGCTTTGAGTGCCCCAGGGCCCTGATCCCAAGCGAGTGTAAATTGAAGTACTTCTGTTTACATCTGCCGATCCAGAAAAGCTGCACAAAGTTTCCATTGAAACCATGGAAGTCACATGTGCAGAGCCATTGAGGGCTACGGCCTTAACAGATGGTGTACGCAAATGGCAAGAAGTTGAGATTATAGACATCAAAAGTAAAAAATATTCCCTGAGAAGGCTGTAAAGAGACAGGAGGAATGCGAGGCCCACAGTGCTGCTTTCTGCTTCCCTTCATACTTTTGCACTTACTGGAAACTCTGAGTCTCTTTAATTGAGCTTTTCCTCCCCTCCCCTCCTTGCAGGGTGAGAGGGTTAATTGCTTCGGACTGAAATGTTGCAATTTTCATACGCCCGCTTCCTAAAGGCACGTTGAATATGCAAGGATGCCCTGGGCACGCACCGCACGGGAGTCCATACAGCACTCAGAGCAAGGATGGAATAAATAGCTCCAGACCCCATGGCCATGGGTATCTATAAAGCACCATATCTACAACTTTAAAAATCAGCACTGGCCATGTGAGACCTTAATGCTAATTGCCATAGCATTTCACTGTTTATCTTAGCTGAACTAGTCCTGGTTGTTAACAACCTCAAGTGGCACTTTATTCATCTATCAACAGTCTTATCCTGTGAACAAGCAAGCGAGGAACTATAAACACCCACTCCAAAGTCACTTTGTCGGTTTAAGCTAAAGCCCACAGAAAAAGACCATTCACAGAACTCCAGTGAGAACAGACAAAATACAACCTCCAAAACGTTTTAATCTACAAAGTTTTATTTGTCTTTTTAAACTTGTAAACCATAAAAAGAGCTTATCAAATATCTGAAATTAGTACAAGAACAAATGATGACTCATATAGCAAACTGCATTTGAAGGTCCAAATTCCAAGACATGCATGGGGCTCTTCTGGCTTCCATTTGTAGAAGCTGAAGACAAATTTGGCCCAGTGTGTTAGGTGTTTTATTAGAATATTCACAAAGCCTCAATGTTCTATACTTTGTGAAGAAACCGGAATGGGAAGGATTAAGTGCAAGAATAAGCACTCAGCACCAGAAGGGTCTGAACCCCATATTTTCACCCACAAAGTACAGGCTCACCAAAACAGTACGTCTCATAGCTGGTGGTAATCACAAGATGCTTTGTCTATACGGACTAGGCACTCAAAGGAAGATGCAAACCCCACTTCATAAGCATGCCGTAAAAAGCAGAAAGCACAGTGCACATCATTACCAGTAGGCCTGGTATTGTTAATGCTTGCCAATTGCCAAGTTTATGAAGGCCCTTATGTCTTTGACATTCTTACACAAATTGTAGAACTTCCTACTCTCAGACCAGAAGCTGACAAGACAACCGATAGGTCCAGTCTGCCATTTCTTGGGATATAAAGACTGTACTTTGTGACAGTAGGTTTCCAAGGCATAGTTAGTGCTTAGTGTTTAGAAAAATCGGGACAGGTATTGAAGCTTTGGGCAACATTTGACCACCTTATGTGTGTTTGTAACCAAACAGAAAAAGAACTTGATGCTACTATTCAAAACATGTTCTGAAGAATATTTAAAACACCTGTAGAAACAACTCCACTTCTGAAAAAAATTTCCCTCAGCTTGGACAGGGACCTGGGAAACCGGCGCATCCTATCTTACTCTGCCACAGCCCTAGAGGCGATTATCCACAGCTTTCCTTCCCTGCGCCTCCCACGCTGGAGACTGACCCCTTCTAGAAAGTCTTTCAAGCTTTCCCAGTGAAAAGCATTCTATGAACTACTGTTGCTGTTTTATGAGCAATAAATGTACCCTAAGTGATTCAAAAAAGTAACATTAATATAGCTTCTCCATACAGTATTTTCCTGCCTCTTGCCTTGTCCCCTCCTGCCCCTCTGTTGGACAGTTCGGTGCTATCCCTACACTTCCCAAACCTTTCCATCCTTCCCTTGCCAATCTTTCTTCACAGCTCTAACCCTCACAGTAATCCATCTGAACAGCCCTTAAGTCCTGCTATTTTAAAACGAAGACATTAGAAGACCTCATCCATATGATTTCTATCATTTTAGCTCAGCAGAATTGAACTATCTAGAATTATACAGAAATATAGAAGTGTCATTGAAAACCGCATTATTTAATAACTATAAGCCAAACTTCATGTAAGATGTAGTTCAATGTCTACTGAATAATTTCTATATAAAGTTACTTGTTTTTCTACGTCTGTTCCTTTTAGTCCATTTTTAGTCCATTAGCCTAAAAAATCCCAAAACATCCCCTTCCAAGTCAAATCAACAGAACAGCTATCAGATATGCAAAGAAAATAAATCATTATGCGATAAATTCAGGCTGGTTTTGCTGCTAAGTGCATAAGAAAAGAAGAGAAATCTTCTTCCAGAAGCTATTTAGAAAATAGATTAAGTTCAATTTTTATTTCATGGATTTTCAAACATGCTTCTGCTTGGTACGTTTTATAAAAAAGAAGTCTGACAACTAACAGGATGCTGAATATGACTTGGTTCCCAGCAAAACCATGAATAAATCATGTTTGAAAACGTATTTTCAGTTCTTGATGAATTGCATCAAGGTAATTAAAGGTGAGACTTGATTAGCTGACACGTTTCCAAACATGAACATTCTTGCCTATACTCCAGGCAAAAATTATGGTGAATGTTTCTGCAAATTTTCTAGCATGATGAATTTTTCTCAAGTATAATCTAGGCCCCAAGGGGCCTAACTTTCCTGTTAATTGGAATACAAATGAAATCTGTCATTCAATAATTGAGGTACACAATGACATATGGAGAACAGTAAGCATTCATCATTGCTGTGTATTTGTGTGGCAACTTGTAGACCGTGGAGCAAACACAGTACTTATCCCTTTATAAAAGATCACTTCTGTCAGAATCCGTCTTGTGCCATTCACTAACTTCTGCCAGAGGACGCACACGTATATATGTACACACACACGTATATATATATATGTATATGCACACACATATGTGTATATACATGTATTCACACACACACCCTTAAGGTACTTCTCCAGCTGTACTTCGCTGTTCTATACTCATGAGGACTAGAGCAGGAAGGCAGTTATAGACGTCACATATGTGCCTTTTAATTTGGTACGGCTTTAAGGGGCTGGTCTGCCAATATGCCAGGAAAACCCATGCTTCACCATCCATGGGCAGAACTGCATCTTAATTTCTAACAGTGATGATTAAATGACGTGTGGATTTTTCAAAAACATTTGGAAGTGCCTTGAGGTCCTCCAATGACCTCCAAGGACTATAGAGCACATATTTGCTGCTAATCTTAATTAATTTACCAGCTTGATCTCTTACAGTAAAACTTCCATTTAATATTAGCTACTACAAAACCATCAGCAGTAAGATGCATAAAAAATAAATATCAAAATCACTGTCTGCAAATTATGTGGACTTCAAGCCGACATTCCTGGAACGAAATTACAGGCACCCTGAAGCCAGTGGGAATCTGGCAGTCTTGCCAGAGATTTCACTAGGAGAGAGATTTTACTTTGCCGTCCTTAGCTTCGTTTACTTTGTATTAGGTGGTCATGAAGTTGTGAGAAGAGGTTAGCAATATTTCTTTTCAAAAACCCGTCTTCCCAAAAATTGCAGCTGGTAGAGCTGAACAAAATTTTTCAGTTTAAATTTTTTCAGATAATAGTGCAAATTTTGGGATCATCTTAGTTTTGCTGAAAAGCTTTATGTAAAAACAGAAAAAGTAAGTTAAAAGGCTGGAGTTTTCATTTGAAATTACTTCATGCCACTCCATTTCACTTTTAAATAGTAATAATATACTCAACTCTGAATTTTTTTTTCTTGGAAGTGAGATGTTTTGTTTAACCAGAAACTAATTTATTTTAAATTTTGACTCATCCACAGTTTTGAACACCTTAAAATAATATATATCTGTCTTTTTAAAAAGGTTTTCAGAATAGGGGGGACAAGAAATACAACTTTGAAACTTGATAGTTTAAAGCTAAAACCAAAGCATACCCAGTCCATACCTTACGGCCTGATCCTGTTCCCAAAAATCTTAATGCAAGCTCTTTCATCAGTGGGTTCTGCAAGCACTGACAGCAATTGCAATTAGCCCCTGAAATCCAGAACAAGAAGAAGGAAATATACTTTCTGAACTAGTAAAACTTTAATTAACAGGGGGTTCTCTTGGCACAGTTTTTGCTGTTAAATAAATAAAGCATTTAGTCAAAACCATCTATATTTACTATACAAAATACTGAAAAGCAAACATTTTTAAAAGATACGGAAATTTAAGGTTCTGTGAAAAGGAACTGTGCTACAATGTTATTCACACTTAATGCACATAACACAACTGCAACACAGTATTTAGGTACTCTATGTTCATACATGGCTGGTGTAAAGTTTTAGTATGGGGATGCCACGTTATTAAAATGTATTTGTATTTCACGGAATCTGAGCAAGGTAGAATTTGTGTTTCGATTCTCCAAATATAATAAACCAAAACAAAGCAACGCAAGGTTGTAACCAATGGTGAGCTGTGTTACATTTCAGAGTCCGCTTGGCACAGCTAGGACTGCACCCTTTTCACTCACGTGGGATTTTGTTATTGGTGCTGTCACCTTTTCCAGCAAACTACCTTTGGGTGAAAGAGCATTTATGCCCCTTTGCTGCCCGTTTTTAGAAAAACCCACAGTTCTGAAAGCACTCTAGTTTTCCAGAACATTTTCTGTTTTTCAGCAACAATCTGTGACTAAGAAACAATTCCCACCTCCCAGTCTTTCTGGCACATGCTCTACTGAAAAGAGAGCAGCTTTAGTGACATCTTCCAAACAAATAGCATGGCATCCCTTCTTAGATGGAATGTACACTTGTGTGTTTGCATGCGGTATAACGTAAGTCACTTGAATACATCAGACTTTGTTAACACTATAATATAAATAAGCTTATTCCTTCTACTAGACATATAAATGCCTTTTTTTTTTTTTTGCAGTCCATAATTATATATACATCGAAAAAGAATGATACACAAGCAGCAAAAAAGGCTTAGACTAGAACAACTCAGTGGTAACTAACCAAATTTGTGGCCTTTTCATATTTTCAAGACAGAAAATTCTGCATATAAATATTTTTGGACTTTAGGAATTTTAAAAATAAACAGAACAGTATAGTTGTCACACAGATCAAACACATTTTTAAAACATCTTGTTAGATTTAACAGAACACGCTGCTGACAGCTAAAAAAATAAAATAAAATAAACCAGATTTTTTAAAGAGGACAATAAGTCTAAACAACTGCTGATCCAGAGAGACAAGAGATGGACCCAATTACCACAAAGCAGTGATTCTACTCCAATCCCACAAGAAGGCAAGGCTTTTCACTTGTCTTTAAAAGTTGATGTCTCCATGTTCTTAGAAAAGACAACATCCCTCTAAAACTGGTCAGCAGTGAGGTAATACCCCATTTTGGACTGATCAAAACTCTAGTCAGAAGAAAAATACCGTAATCATAAAGGGCTTATAACAATGTGGGATAGTTACATTTTACAATATATACTATAGACAAAATACCACAACATTTAAAATAATAAAAACCAAAAGCAAATATGTTTATAGAACAATTATGTTTTCATGTGAGGAGTTCTCTACTTTAAAGTTCCAAAAGCAACGTAGGTGTTTTTCAATCACTTTCTACCTGCAGAACGGTGATCTGTACAAAACCCAACCGAATGTCTTATAAACCTGGGCCCCACAGAACGTAAAACTTGGATGTACTGACCCCTTTCCCTGCCCGCCCCCCCGTCCACTTTTCCAATTTGCGTTTGACCTTCAAATTTCTCAGCAGCCAGTAAGGTCTTGTGAGTATGGTCTCATTCTCCTTCATGGAACGGAAGCCCTTTGATATGGAAAAAGTAGAAGTGGCCAGAATTATTGTGAATGGTTATTTTTTTACATGTTAAATTGTGTCTAAAATAGGAGAAGCACAAATTGGTAGGTGCTGGAGAAATTTAAACTGGAGGCACCTAAGAAAATGCCATGGTATATGTTTCTAAAAAGTCACTGTTGTGGAAAAAAAATTATAATGTTAATATTCAAACCACAGATTTCTAAAACACAACAAAATGTACCTGAGAGTGTGCATATTTATATATA
>NW_010527562.1:0-6836 GCF_000687285.1 Phaethon lepturus
TCCCATCCGCCTTGCTGCCATTTTGGGGTGGATTTGTGGTGGTTTGCGGGTACTGGTGGCCAAAGCAGCACCCAAAAGGCTGCTTTTGGAGCCAGAGGAGGAAATTGGGGAGCCCTGTGGACCAGGAGGGGGAACCTCGTGCTGGGAGGGGGTAGGACCTCGGGCATTTTCTGGCTTTTGCCCCCATTCCCATGCACGGGTCGTTCCAAACCCTGACACACTCCCCCACCCTAGAAACGTCCCTTGTCCTCCCAAACTGCCCTCCTGCACCAAGGGCCTGGTGGAACCCCCTGGCACTGCCACTCACCCCGTGTGCTGCGGGCAGGGGGGCACGGAGCCAGCGGGCCGGGGGGGTGCGTCCGTCTCAAAAAAAAGGCATGGCGGGGAGGCTGGTGTGACCGTATGGGGGACTGCCAGCACCGGGACTACCAGTCCTCCCAGTTCCCTATCTCCCCGTCCTCCCAGTGTCGCAGCGGAGGAGCCGTGCATTGGCTCAGCCGTCCGTAAAGCAGCGCGGCGGAGCTGGGGGCATGCCCGCGAGCTGTTTGGAGGCACGGGTGGGTGGCCGGAGGCTGTCCCCAGCTTCGGCATTGGTGTCACGCAGCATGAGCCCCTCTCTGTCCCCAGGGGCTGTCATCTGGGGTGGGGGCTGTCAGGCCCCCAGGGGACAACAGAGGGGAGCGCAGCGAGCCCCTGGGCTTCCCCGTGCCCGCTCCATGCCACGGTGCAGCCGCTAAAATGTCACCCTCGTCAGGCCTCGCCAATGAATTAATAAATTAACTGAGCAACGGTGGGAAAGCAGGTCCCTCCCCTCGTCTCCTGTTCCAGCCCCAAGGCTCCGGCTGGCGAGGGTGCAGCTGGGAGCGGGGGGCAGAAAGCGAAGCCTGGGGGGTCCCGTCCTGTGGCGAAGGAGCAGTGGGCGATGGGGGGTGGTGGCTCCTTGTCCTCGTCCCTGGCCTGCCTGGGGCAGAGGATTCAAATGTGAAGGACGCTGCTTGCAGCGAACTGGAGAGTTTCTGGGTCAGCGGGGAGAGCTGACCCACAGCTGCAGAGCTGCAGCCTCGCTGGGGGCTTTGCTCCCGCATCTCCCTGCGCAGGCAGAGGCCAGAAGGACCCGATGAGGAGCCGGACACGAGAAGGGGCAGAGCAGCACGCTTTGCTCCTCTGCTGGGGGGGGCCACCCCCATTCTCTCCTCCATTTTATTCCTGCTCCTCAGAGCCACGTGGAAAGCGAGCGGAGGGAATCCCACCGCAGCTGGGATCCCCACGGGATCGCCCTGCCCCACTCCATGCCGCTGCAAGATGCTGCTCCCACTCCAAAACTGCCTTTTAATCTTGCCAAGCTCAATACTCTCATTTTATTCTGCCAGCCTCATTTACACGCACGGCTTCATCTCTGTGCTCACGATCTCGCTGTGCCGATGCAACCCTGAGTCCATCCCACCTCCCCAGGCCTTGCCCTACTTTACGGCTTTTTAAACTGAGCGTTAAAATTCACTCTCACAAGGTTTTTTGGAGCTCAGCATCCAAACTGAGCAGAGCATCTGTGTCAGGAGATGGGGAGTAGACGTACAGTCGTGACAAAAATGGATCTTAATTAAGGGCCAGTCCTGGCGCAGCGGTAGTTGCAAGCCCCGGGTTGCCTGGCTGGGAAGCCCGTCACTGAAGCAGCCAGCCTGGAGAGCGTGGCCAGTGGTGCAGGATCCCGGCCCGGCTGCAGCTCTGCCGACTCAGAGGCCCCATCCGCTGGGAAAGCTCCCAGCTCAGCCTGGCGGCTCCAACGGGGATGGATGTGCCAAGCAGAGCGTGAAGAAAACATATCCCCCCGGTCAAGCTCACTGTAGAGCAGCAGGGGTAGGGGCTGTGGAGGGAAGCACAGCAGGCAAACACGTCCTTAAGTCTCCAGCATCCATAAGCACCCCCTGACAGAGGGATTTGGCTGCACTGCCACCACTCGGGTCCTTTTTAAGCTGCTTTTAAAGCATCTGCTAAGCCCTGCTTGCAGTCAAACAGGACATGCTTCGAGGGCAAGCGTGTCTGGGGTTTTTTTTTGCTGGGGTAGGAGAAACGTGGTCACTTTTACAGCCTTTTGTGTATTTCTGCTCAGTGGAGAGAGTGTGGGGACCTGAGGAAGCTGCAGCGGGGTCTGCAGGAGGGGGATGTCCTGGTGCCCCCACCTCCCCGCAGGAGGATGCACAGTGGGCACGGATCCGGCACGCTCCCAGGGTCTGTAGGCTTTTCTCCTGGGAAGCCCAGGGACTTGCTTACACGGGTGATGAGGAAAACAGGGCTGCAGAGTCCGGGCAGGCATGATCCCAAGCTCAGCTCTTCCAAAAAAGCATGGGCACCTCTGTCCTTGACCACAGCAGGACGAAGAGCCAGCAAAGCAGATGGAGGTCCAGAGCTCCTCGACACGGGCTCCCCTGTCACCTGGGGCTTTCACAGCTCTGAGGAGTGCAGCAGCCATGAACAGTGACCTCCTTGTCATTGTGATCGACGGGAGCATCCCTTGGGTGATTGTGGTGGTGCAGAAGATGCCCAAAACTCACCGAGTCATAACATGACTGGGTGTCCAGGCTGTGGCTCTCTCACTCCTCTGACCCCAGGCCTGGCTTTCACCCTTTTTTTTTTGAGTGACACACTTCTTACAAGGTGTAACAGCAAACGACTCACCCAGGATGCTTCAGAGGGAAGCGGCAGACCTGCTATGTCTCTTCTGTAGGGGAAGTGTCTGAATTCCCTTTGCCCCCCGCCATAGCCCCACATACTGGGCAGCAGGACTGGATATCTGAAGATGTAAAACCAATTAATCGCATCCAATCTGTTCCCAGACCCGTCTGCGGGCTTAGACAACCCACACTGTCACGCGGACCAGGGACAATTGCCAGATACTGATGTGTCAGGCAAAGAGTATGCAGGGCTCTGAGCCGCCAGCCAGGCCCTGGAGTTCGCAGCCTAAAGGACTATTAATACCCGTCAGCCTGGAGCGGGACCAGATCGGATGGAAAACACAGACTTTGGGCAAGGCTTGACAATTGTGATGGGGATGGGAGAGCAGCTGCGAGGCAGATAATTTTGCCAAGTAGCCAAAAACCTACCTGAGTGAAGTCCTTCGCATAAGGAGATGCTGGCTGCATCGGCTCCTTCCCGACTCCAAGATTTACATCTGTTCTACAAGATGCAGCCAGCACCCTGCATTACATGTGTGCTGGCTCCTCAGCAGTGACTGTCTTGGCCTGAGGCTTGGGTGACCACCTGATCTGAAAGTGGATTGCAGAGCTGAAAAATCATCTCTTCTTGCTTTCTGGCTACACCCCAAGAGTCCTCTCCCCGCACCCCCTTCAGGACCAGCACTGGAGAAGGGACCTGCCGCTGCTGCCCCATCTCTCCTGTGCCCCGAGCTGCTGCGCTGAGCTCTCAGGTGTCTCCTGGAGTTGTTCTGGCAGCAGGTTTTGTATACATGTCTTTTGGGGACCTTCTCTTCTTTTGACCCAGAGCAGCATGTTTAAGTGCTAAAGGGGTAAAGGCAGTTTGGGATTACTAAAGAGAGACTAGAGAGTAGAGATTATCTGGAGCACAAGTCTGATGGGGAGCGGCTGAGGGAGCTGGGGGTGTTCAGTCTGGAGAAGAGGAGGCTGAGGGGAGCCCTCATCGCTCTCTGCAACTGCCTGAGCGGGGGTTGTGGTGAGGTGGGGGTTGGTCTCTTCTGCCACGTAACCGGCGACAGGACGAGAGGAAACGGCCTCGAGTTGTGCCGGGGGAGGTTTAGGCTGGGTATTAGGAGAGATTTCTTCACCGAGAGAGTGGTCAAGCACCGGCACAGGCTGCCCGGGGGGTGGTGGAGTCACCAAAAAACGTGTGGACGTGGCACTTCAGGACATGGTTTAGTGGGTGTGGGGGTGTTGGGTTGACGGTTGGACTTGATGATCTTAAAGGTCTTTTCCAACCTCAGTGATTCTGTGATACTAGGCACCCTCAGGAAGAGTGAGATTCCCTGTATTCTCCCACAGACATCCCTTGTCTGTGTTTTAAGTATTCAGAATGACATTTTATATGCTTGTCATCCATGTCATTCTATGGTTAAAATGATGAAAACCATTTCCAAGAGCGAGGCCTGGCAACACATCCTTGGGCTACTTAGCATTGTGTTTGCAAAGGGCAGCTTCGTGACTTCAGCTGTGGCTCTGAGCATCCTACATCACACCTGGAACCGAGTCAGGAGCATGGAAAGTTTGGCAAAGAACCAGCAAACCCCTAAAATGAGCTGGAGTAAGAGGCCTGTCCAGCCTCCCATGTGGATTTCTTCACAGGAGCAAGGATAGGACCTGACTCTGGCTGAAGCTCTTGTGAAACTGTAAGACTTTTATTTCAATCCGTTTGCATCTCCCAAATTTTGCAACAAATTAAGCAAAATCCTGCAGCAAACAGGTCCTCCAGGTGCCCAGTGCCACTCCTGCAGCAGAGCGGCCGGGGCTCAAGCGTTGTATCATGTAACGGGAGATGGCGTCGGGACACCAGGATCTCTCAGACAGATCAGGTTGCAGAAGCAGCCTAAATGTTTACATTTCCAAAGGTCTTAGTGCTTAATTTGTTTAATTTTACCATCTTAACGATGCCTTTTAAGACAGCACTTCTGTAATTGCTCCTGGATATTTAGCAAATGAGACCAGCCTTGTTTGTGCCTGGACCTCAGTGTATTTGGACTCAAATGTAATTTCTTATTTTCTGCTACATTTCACACCTTTCAGGGCAGCACTGTGGGAGCAGGATAGCGTTGAAGCTCCACGTAGGCACAGCGCTCGTCTTATCTTTTATAAAGCCTTTGACCCAAATGATTCTTTCCCAACAAGATGTTGAGGTCTCCACAGCAGGTGCCAAGCAGAGTCCACCCTTGGGATGCTCCTAAAACTGCAATTAATTCTGTCAGTGTCCCATGGCCTCACCATAAAAACTGATTCTATCTTTTAGTTTATAACAGATTTTACCTTCTGGAGTACCTTGTCAGTGAAGATCTTCAGGCTGGCCTGGGAATGGCAAAACAGACACAGGCACGGATGGTATAATTTAGCTGTAGATTTGTTTCAGAAGTTTAGAAAATAACAGCTTTCAGCTTTCCAAAATGATCCTAGCTTCTTACTTCCCCTTGCTGTGCTGTGGTGGGAGTAAGGAATGCCTGTGGTCTTACAGAAGTCATGGGTTGCTGGACTAGATGGCTCTAAGCAGGTTTCAAAAGCCAAGAATACATGGAAGTCTTAACTTTTAAGGGTTATTAGAGTTTCCAAGACTGTGATGTGCTAGAGAGGAACGGAAACAGGTTTGGAGACAAAGACCAGCAATCTATTTCTGTGTCAGCCCAGCATTGTCAGAAAATCCAGCAACAGTGAATCATTTTTGCTGGATGTATGCAAAATGTCTGCAGGATCTCAAACACAACAAGAAAGACAAATGCCCAAGCCACTTCAAAGCAGCGCAGCCAGACAGATCTGCACAGCAGCCCGTCCACCAGCGCTGCTCAGCCCACTCCCAGTCTGCTAAAAACGAAGCCGAGTGGGTTCCTGCTGTCTGCCACATTTGCAGCAAGACGCAGCACTTTCAGCAGCTCTGAAACATGCTCCACTGCGCAAGCAAATGGTGTGGGTTTGGGCAGAGCTGGTCACAGGCCTGCTTTATACTGTACGTGCTTTGGGGGCCGTCACCGTGACGCAGCAGCAGCGTTTCTGGTCGACTCTATGGTTAGGTTTGGCATCCGCTTTGGTATTTTCAGGAAATAATGTGGCAGCTCTTAAAGGCATCTTCTGTCTCCTCAGAGAGAAGCTTGTGACTCTGCGAAGGTGCTTCACAGGCGAGAGCACAGGGGCACCTGGAGCAATAGGAGCTCCCTGTGCCGAAACCTTGCAGGTCCAGCCGAGAGGCCTGAGCATTTTAGGCTCTCCTTTTCAGGTCAGACCGGGTTAATGCAGGAACACTGACTGTACCCCCAGGGAAGTAAGCTTGTTGGAGATACCAGGTATCAATGCTGCTGCTCCAAAAGCAAACCTCATTCCAGCTAGCAGCACAGACAACCCCTCTGAGTCAGTGCCTCAGAAATCTCACGCTCTATGCTGGTTTTCACTGGGAAAACTGGGGCAGCCACTGGCTCCCGGTCAAATCCAGGACACCTCAAAGAGGAACTCAGCAGAGGAGATCCACACTTTCCGCTGGGGCCGTGCCCAAGGCTGAACACACTGGAGAAACCGAAGATGGGAACCACCTCAGAAGATGATTCCAGAAGGTGGTGGTGTTGGTAAGGAATCAGGCACAGAGGGGGGCAGCTGCTCAGTACCACCATGGATCTGATTTCCATAGGTGCAGCTCATTACCACGAGCAGGCAGGGGAGGAAGGGCAGGTGCCCTCACCACAGACCAGCTCTGGGGTGAAGCGCAGCCCAGCGGCCCCACCGCAGACCCACAGCTGACACCAGGCCTTCAGCTGAGAGACAAGGAGAGGAAGGCGATGAGCAGGATGAAGGCTGATGTGAGAAACAGGGGTGCAAGAGAGGGAAGCGGGCCTATGAGGAGCAGAAGGAACCAGCACCACCACCCAGAGAGAGGCGGTGGAGGCAGAACACGGCTTCCTCCCCACTGTCCCGCCACCATGAGCGAGCAATCACGCCGACAGCACTTACATACGGGGAAACTCCCAGCATGCTCTGCGGCAACAGCAGTCGGCCCGCGTCTACGCGAGGCGCATGCGCAGTCCCCCCCGTGAGTGCGAGCGACTGCACATGCGCACTGTAGGTACCGTGCCCACACCGGGGGAACTGACCCTCCGTGGCCTCGCGAGGCTCAGTACGCCT
>NW_010527563.1:0-204 GCF_000687285.1 Phaethon lepturus
CCTGTGGCCGGCTCGGTCTGTCTGTCCTGCTGCATCTGTCCCCTCCTCGAGGTCACTGGTGTGCTCCCGGCAGGACCCAGCAGCGCCGTCTCGTGCTCCCATGCTATCGCAGGCATCCCACCGGCGCACGTGCCTTGGCGCCGGTAGCATCCGTCCCCAGCGGTGCCCCTTCTGCCCCCGGCCAGCCTGTAGCGCCCCAGACCG
>NW_010527564.1:0-10390 GCF_000687285.1 Phaethon lepturus
ATAAAGATATAAAGATATAAAGATATAAATACACAAACCTGGGTGAAGGGAAGAACTAATCATAGTCTTCCAAGGTGGGACAGTGTGAGCATTGAATGACCAGAAATAATAAAGGAAAGGTCATAAAATCATAGAATGGTTTGGGTTGGAAGGGACCTTTAAAGGCCATCTAGTCCAACCCCCTGCAGTGAGCAGGGACACTTTCAATGAGACCAGGTTGCTCAGAGCCCGGTCCAACCTGGCCTGGGATGTCTCCAGGGATGGGGCATCCACCACCTCTCTGGGCAACCTGGGCCAGGGGTTCCCCACCCTCAGGAGTGTAGGATTAGATGACCTTTAAAGGTCCCTTCCAACCCAAACTATTGTATGATTCAACGTAAAAAATATATAAATACACAAACCTGGGTGAAGGGAGGAATTAACCATAGTCTTCCAGGATGGGCCAGCGTGAACTTTGAATGACCAGAAGCAATAACAGAAAAGTCATCGTGGTGGAAGTAGCTGTAGAGGACAACAGGCACAAATGGAGCTGTGGTGATACTTCTGCAGCTACGCTAGTGCGGGACGACGAGGGTGCCGTGGGCGCTGCTGGCAGTCGTACGGCGACAGGGATACTTGCCAAAGTGTGTGATATGCTGGGACAGTCACCAAGAAGCTCTGGGAAAACATGGAGCTTAATGTCATCATTATAACTGGCCTGTGGTTCATGTGGTTGTTACGATCTCTGCTGCTGGGTGAGGGTCTCAGCCCATGCTGGGAACTCCTCTTCACACCTCAGTCAGCAAAACGGGGACCAGTCGGCTCCTGTGGAATAACCAGACCTGAAGTGCTCGGTGACAAAAGCAGCGACATGGGCTACGCTCACCCCGGTGTGCACCTGCTTCCCAAAGAAGACGTCTCTTTGGCATGTTCCTCCAGTTCTCTTACTCGACTGAGGAGCACATTCCTAGGCCCTGAAAATAATATGTCTTTACTTTGTTGCTGCTCTGCATAGGAAAAAAAAACCAACATAAAGTATTAATACTTCTGTTAGGCACAGTCTTGTATACCAAGAAAGGTTTTGATCCAGAAATAAGCGGTATTATTTAGTAACAGGGTGGTGAGTATAAAATCAGTAATGAAACATGATGTGCACGTTCTTACCTGATCAAACAAGACTTTTTTTCCCTATAAAATGTGTTAGCCCCGAGTGGGTCTAGCAGTTTTCTTTGATAAATGACTACTGAAGTAGTCTGTGATGGAGTAGAGAAAGGAGCAGCCTGGTAAGACCACGATAGCCTACAAACCACTCTGAATGAAACAATTGCTTGTCTAAAAGCTAATGATTTGGTCAAATCATTGCTATTGTGAGGTTGTGGGTTTCATATTACTGTCACCGTGGCATTAATACGCTGAGAAATT
Source organism: Phaethon lepturus (assembly GCF_000687285.1). Lineage (NCBI taxonomy): Eukaryota > Metazoa > Chordata > Aves > Phaethontiformes > Phaethontidae > Phaethon > Phaethon lepturus. Next base: position 1,402 of record NW_010527564.1, read on the forward strand.
CAGATAGTTTATCAGCATCCATTAAGGAATGGAAGGAAATTAGGACAAAAGCCTGTTGTTTATTCAAGGTTGTGTTTTATTTATCCTCTGGCTTTTAAAAGCCTCTTATTTTATGTGCCTTCTGGGCACACAGGCTTCAATTTAAAAACATCACCACTAAAACAAACAACCAAACTGACAAAAGTCGTCTCGGGGAGAGCAACTGAGATGTAAAAGCAGCTCGGTACGCGCAACACCCCTTGAGGTAAAAGCCTTCTGCTGAGGTTTGAAGGACGATGACCGCTAGATCAGACCAGATGGGGAAATCGTGACTCCTTGGCAAAGAGGATGTTCTTACTTTGGCTCTTCAGACCGTATCTGTGAACTCTTAGCAGCCTAGGCTCCTGAGATGGAGGTTGAGAACTTGTGCGGAGGATGCAGGACCAGGGAACGTGGTCACGTCCCGTTGCATACAGCCACCGCGCTCAGTTAAGCGGTGAGCACTTCCATGTATACTAGATGGGGAACAAAAAACAGACAGGAAAAGTAGAGATAGAAGCATGAATATTTCTATTTCTGTAGACAGATGATAAGCATAAAATGTTGTGAGCTTTCTCCCTGGCACTATCTGATTTTCCAGCCCCTTCTCTGACAGCTCAAGGCTCACATATTTTCATTTTTGTTACCCATAATTAAACTCACCAAACAGCAAAATATTAGAACGCTCCAAAATGGTCCATTGACAGAATTTCTTGTTTTCTGTTTTATTACTTCCTTTTCTGACCCATCAGGGATTGTCAGAAGGTCTGCGCTGAGGATAGACTCAGTTGAGTAGAAACAGCCATTAAAATTCTCCTCCAGGAGACTCTCCTGCGTTTGTTTTCACAAATTTCGCAGTTTATTCCTCACCACAACCCGATGTCCCCAGACCCACCTGACCGGGGTGGGACCTCGAAGTCCCCACCTGTGTTGCAGCAAGATGGGATACCCTGCCTTCCCTTGACCCCATCCTGTACTCCCTGGCCATCTCTCCAGAACCAGCTGGGGACCAGCTTACCTGTGATGGACAGCAGTAGAGTCCTGCGTGCAGTGCTGAGAATCTGGGGACTCCTACAAGCAGCATTTTGCAGGTCCGAGAGGCTGAAGCAGTATTCCAGTCCTGGGAACCCACTCTAGCAGGACAACAAACAATTTGAGGCTCACTCACTGACGCTAATCACGGTAGAGAAAAATTGTAAAGGCATCAAAGAATTTCTTCTTTGGAAATCTCAGATGTCCCTCGGAGAGTTTGAGATTGTTACCTGCTGCCTTTTTTCAAACATGACATTTGCATTGCATTTTGTTGCGGTGGGTTCTCTTCATTGCTTTGCCTACTTCAGTTCAACTCCTGCCATTTTCTCACACAACGGGCCCTGAGGATTGACTATTTTACCCTTCTGTAAGAGTCTATCTATTCCGGACAGTTGTGAGGTTGAGGCTTCAGAGCGGTGCTATGAAGACCTCCCTTTGTGACTGACCTGGGTGTCCCTCTGAGATTGTGATGAGTGATGAGCAACTGTCCCTCATCTGTGTCAAGATGGGAACACATCCTGCAATGGCCATCAAACCCGACGTCGACAGATGCAGCAGTTTTTCTGGATGCCTGATATCTCTGATTCTTACTGCTGAACTAGTGTAGATTTTTAAAAAAAATAATAGATCTGATGTGAAGACACAGTGAGGAACTTGAACAGATCAACAGTAGACTTTATCTCTGCACATCCCTACAAATACCAAAACACCCAGCTAGCAAAAGCAGAGCAAACCGGCGCTTCTGTAGAATTTAGCTTAAAAGATAAGCTGAGTTTTCCAGTCAGGTTCTGCATTATTAACCAAAGTAAATGTTTCTGTTTCCTTTCGTAGAACATGATGAGAGCAGGCTGGCTCTCGCTACGTAATCCAAATGTAAGTACTCTGCACCGTTCTCACAGCGTGTGCTTCGGGGTGGGTGGGTGTGTTTACTGGTGGATGGACGGACGTGTAGGTCCCGCTCAGTCTAACAGTCAAATAATAATGATGTACCTCACGATGGACAGTAAAGGAAATTAAGCTATCTATCTCACCACTTGGAGAGTGGTAAGAGGCCATTATGTCAACCAGTTTTATAAGAGAAGCAACTTTGCACCCACCACTGCTCCTGTGCCGTACTCACACACGTTGTGGCATACCTATCTGTGGGAAAGAGCTTCCGAGAGAGGTAACCTGAAAGGGAATAAAGTGTAGGAACTGCGTCACCCAAGGATCTTCATCACTTGCTACGCTACGGCAGCCCTTCCCCTTGACTAATGCTGCCCGATGACAGTGGCTTTCCCAGTGCAAACTGGTGGAGCTTTCAGGGAAGAGATGGCACCAGTTCGCAAAATAACCCTTGGGGTGGAAGGACGTTCTTGCGCACGCGGAGCTTTTTTATGTTCTGTTGAGGAAACAGAGCAGTTTTGGAGAAGCCAGGCGGGGAGGGCAAGAGGAATCGGGGCTCTTTTAAAGCACTTTGGCCACAAACACAAGTCCTAAAATGGCTTTTTTTTGCACTCTGTCCCCTCTGCGCAGAGGGACCAGCAGCCAATTGCGTTATAGCCTTGCTGATTACTTATGATTCCCTTCCTGTGAGGACAGGCCCTGATGTGTTGTTTTTTGATAACGCTGGCTCCTTTAGAGCAATAATGCTGGTACAGTTTCCTGCCTAATCGGAGAGCAATTACTGTACCTCGAAAGGGAAAACATTTAGAAGAACCCAGTTTTAGCTCAGAAGTGATAACAGGAACATTTTCTTGCTAAGCCGTGGTTAGACTTGAGCTCATTCAAGCATCTCCCATGGCAAAACGTGACAAAAATCAAAGAGATAGGAGAGGCTGAGGGTTATTCTTATCTACCGTGTTCCTCTGTGATGAGGGTCCCCAGCTGCCTGCACGGTCTGGGAGCTGGGATTTTGCTGGTGCCCATCCGTCGTAAGAGAACGTGGCATCTTTTCCCTCTAGGTCCCTAATTTGAGTTTGTTCTAGTTTAGGAATGAACAACGTTTGCTATTACTGATTTCTGACCTGTGTTGATTGAGCTAGTGGCCTTGGCCAGCTCTTCACTGGTTACCACGGCCAGAAGTAGAAGGTGTACTTCAGTGGTTTGCAGAGGTGCTGTTAGAGCTGCCTTTGCTTAGGTGCTAAACCCATCACTATTTTTGAATTTGCCAAACCAGTACGGGAACAAAAATCGAAGATTAAAGGGCTGAAAGGTTATTCCAGCAGAGGGGTGTAGCCAAAGACAGTATTATCCTGTAGTTCTGGAATGGGACCGGCAAACAGAATATCTGGGGGGAAAAATAGTCTCTGCTTGGACTCCTGGCATATTTCTGGTGATTCAGTGCTTTCTTTAGAACTCAGGCATTTCCACCTAAGGCTGAGGCATGTGCTTTTGACCTCTCACTGGAGAAGTCTCTGGCTACAAAGGGTGTGTGTCTGTGGTGAGAGAAACGCTATCTTACTGAAGTCGAGCGGGGAAAGGAAATGACTCAGTCATCAAAAGGCCCTCCTTCCTCAGGGAACTGTCCTTAATCAGTATTATCCCGCTACAATAATACTATTGCAGGAGGACTGTGAACCAGAGCACTTGCGTAGCCATGTAAACTGCTTCCTGTATTTGCCAAACAAAACAGCATTCAGCAATTAATAGAATTTAGCTATTAGTCCTGCTATGATAAAACAACGGCCGCTGTTCATCCCACAACCCGTCTTGGTGCAATCCTTCTCCCAGGAAGAGTCCTTTTCTTTTGGATCTGCGTTACCTGCTGCTCCAGGAAAGAATAAACAAGAATAATCAAGATATTGCTTGCCTTTTGCTTGGCTTAAAGTGTCATAGCTATGAAAATTGTCCTCGTTACCCTTGCAAGAGCTATTGCAGAGCTTCCCCCGGGACGCCCCGATTAGTCATTGCTTTAGTATTAAGCCGGGATACTTTGTGCTGCTTGCCAGGGATCCTGCACAATCTCTACCTTTTGGTGCTGGATAATAGGCAGCTCCAGGCGTTGGCGGGGGAAGCTACAGGATAAAGCAGCGGCTCCTTCGGAGCCCGGGGACCAGGGGCGTTGCGGAGGCTCGGCTCGCCCTCGTTAACTCTGACGAGACGCAGCCACAGACGGGCAGCAACAAACGGACCGTTGGCCCTTCTTCGATTTGGGAGGGGAGAAGCTCGGTTACGCGGTGAAGAAAACGCCACTCGTAGCTTGCTCTCCCCTCACCGTCGCCCTTCCAGCGTTGCCCGTCGGCCATCGCCGCGCGGGGCTTGCGGGTTGACTGCTGTACGTGTCTGGCAGCCGGATCACACCGGGGCCGAAAGGAGGATCTCTCTTGCTGCCATCAAGGCTCTTGCCGGTGCATTTCTTAATTGTAGTAGCATCTCAGGTCTGGCGCGGGCACTGAGATCCGTGGTAGCTGTATGGTTTAACCATCCAGTGAGCGGACAGTCCGATTTGGAAAGCTTTTATAGTGGTATCAGGAAGGAAGCAACAGGCGAACACAGCAAACAGAGCTGGGTAAGAGCTAAATAATAATCGTGGATAGCTAGATCAGAGTCACAAGTGTTATCAGACACACACGGGGTAAAAAGCATTCTTCAATCAGTTAATTTTTACGTGGAAGTTTTCAAATACGCAAAGGAATCTCAATTGACATGTGGGAAAACCTACCGGGTGAAACTTGAAAGTTTGTTTAGGGTTTTTTTTTTGCAGATACCAAAAAAATTCGAATAGATCAGTCAGAGAGTTATTTGTCAAAAAAAAAAATCATTCCCGGTGCCCAGTTCGCCAGGATGACTTCACCAGTGTGGGTTTTACTCCTGGGAATAAATTAGCTGATAATCAAACGGACTTAGTATGGGCATTTCAATACGCTTTGTAAACGTTGGCTTTGAAGCCGCTCCGTGCCGGCGGCATGGGCTTACAGCAGGCTGACTACCAGGACAGAGCTTTGGCCGGGGGGTTTCAGAACAAATAGATAGAGCAGACCTTTGGGTTTGGGTTTTTTTTTTCACAAGATGTAGGAATTAGATGTTGCAAATGCACAAGGATTAGAATAGCAATAGAACAGAGGAAGAGAACACGGGTCTTTGCTTTCCCTGGAAATACGGGCTACAAAATTTAGCTTCTGCCTCAGCTGGTTTCTGGTTACTGCCTCGATGGGAATGATAAAAATGCAAAATCGGTGCAGTGGATCTTCTCATTGCAAGAGATGAAGCTAATGGCTTAAATTTATGGCCAATGTAATTTCCCTGAAGTTAGTAGTTTTACACTACAGAGTCTAACCATATGTTTGGGCTTTTTTATACACGATAAAGTTGAATGATGTTGATGATACCATGACAGCTGTGATGTCTTGTTTCAACTCCAAAATGCCTCAAAATTTTCCACTGTATAATAACCCAGAAGGAATAAGTGTGGTAATAGTGAAGCTGCATATTTGATGCTCAAGTCTGTATATCGGATTGCAAGAACAGCGTCACAGAATTTGTCTAAAAAGGACTTTAAGTACTCTGTACGCAAGTAAGATGTGAGCTGAGCAAAAAAAAAACCCAACCCATGTCTGAATTCAAACTGCAGACTTCACAAAGAGAGAATGATGGTACCAATGTAACCCGTGTGAGCCACGGCTAATAACAAGAAGCGACGAAAGTAAATAGTTTTCTTAGTATAGTGACTACCAGCAAGACTCCAGAGCTCCTGCTGATCTACCATGCTTCAACTGAACTTCTGGGCATACGTTGACAAAAGCAGAGGTTAAAATTCTTCTCTGCATTGGATAAGGTCTTATCTTTACGTTGCTTGGGAAAACAACAATGGATTTTGGGGGGCATTTGGGACTCTGTTCAAACACCGCTGAAATCAAAGGCTTCTTTCCACTGGCTTTGGATTAGAAAATAAACGGATGGGGATGAGGAAGGATCGTCTTTGAAGGACTCAGGAGATGTTAATTCAGCTCTTGGCGGTGCCAGAGGTTCCCAGGGTGATGTTGGGAAGACTGCCTCATCTGCCTCGGGAAGTTTTCCGTTTGCGTAGTCAACTGATACCGCTTCCTTTCTACCACCTTGTTCCTGGCTTGTCCTTGGAAGCTGTTTGTGCAGGATCCGTCTCAGACTCGTGTTTATACAGCATCTATCACACTGGGATCCCGGCTGAGGCAAAATTACAAAGGAAGACACTGGAGTGAATGGAATAAGCAATTTTATGGGAAGAATGTTAGTTATGAAATAGTATTTTTTAAATGAGCAGTTTATCTAGCAAAACATTAGAATATTTTGTATGGCACTAATACCCTTAATTTTAAATTCTTGAGTCAGACTGGTCTCACTTTCTGTGCTGGATTTAAAAAAACAGAGATATACCTGCAAGAAAATATCTTTAATCAATTCTTTCTCTACATTTCACCAAGTTAGAAATATCCACTAGAGGGTTAGCAAATATGAACTTTTGGCTTAGTTGTAGTCACACAAATACTTTTTAATAATTCTTTATAAATAATTATCCATGTCTTACGTTGCAATCTTGGAGGTGAAGACGGCGGCTGGGATTTCATGTTTTGGTGTGAACCTGAAACATGCAGCACATCTTTCAGTTTCTAAAGATACAAGACTAGATTATTCTCCTGAATCCACTGCTATAAATATGAATGACACTTCTAAAACTAAAAAAAAAAAAAAGGTTATGGCTGCAACTCAAAGAAAAAACAGGGTAAAGATTCAGTCAGAAAGAAAATTCATTATATACTCAATGAAACAACAAAGAAACAAGAGCATCAAGAATATCAGCAGGGCTTTCCAGAATTTATTTTGGTATATATATAAAATTGTGCAAACAAAACACGACAGAAAATACCAGATATGTTGCTTTCTTTGACCATACTCTAATCACGTAGCTGAAAGCCATTAAAAAAAGTACGTATACGTAAAATCATGAATCCACCAGCTATCCCACATCAGCTCTCCCTGGCCTGGAATTGTAGCCGGCGTCTCTTGGAACTAGCTCAGGCTTTTGGGAAGGTGAAAGGCGGGGGGCTGATTTTCAGCCACACTAGACTCAGATATCCCACATACTGTCCCTGACTCAAAGTCGGCTCAACCAGGGTACGGCTCCGCTGAGCCTGGTGGAGCGGTGGGAAGCAGCACGAGACCCCACCACAAAAGAAGCCCTCCTGGTTTGGAATGAAGAGACAGCGAGCTGTGACTTCTCCTTTCCACGGAGGTAGCCCAAGGGTGACTGCCTGGCACCTCCCTCCACCCTGTACGTTTGAGAGGAACAAGCTCGCTCTCCATCTCGTCGGTAGCGTTGTGTTCGGCACCTCCAGGGCTTGATTCAATAGCGGGATCCAGACAGGCTTCCCAGTTGCTGTTGCTGCCACATATTATCCACAGAATCAAGATCAAACAGCGTTCCGAGAGATAAGTCAGTGGTTAACAGTAGCAGTACCAGCAAGCCTGGGAGGTTGTTTCTAACAAGCAGGCACATTTTAAATGAACGGTGAAATTTTGGGGAAGATATTTGAAGAGATTCTCCTTTTTCATTAGATTATCAGTAATAACATTCTCATTTCTGTATGTCTCGCCATTCTCCTCTACTCGGTTTCACCAGCCTAACTGGGACAGGAGCCCTTCTTCCCCCCTAAATTTGCTAGCCATGCATCCCACAGATACACCCTCGTTCGTAATATATTGTGAGCTATAGGGATCCAAATATGCTTAATGTCTATCGTCACCCAACGCAGATTTGCAAATGAAACCTTTGTTTATTATAGCAACCGATCAGGAAAATCTTCTTTCAAGATAATACATCAACTCAGAAAGAGCAGAGGCACAATAAATCAAAATATTTGGCAATACAAAGGGGAAAAAAAAAGGTTGGCATGCTTGGGTAAAAGATACAAGCCCAGGTGGGTAACTATTGCACCTAACATGATACAAAGCCAGTCTTTCCCGGGAGTAAAACGATGTTTGGCAAAATAGCAACAGAGTAAAAAGCTAACATTTTTCTAGCTTTAACGGCAAAAAATACAAAGGGTCAGATCCATCATGCCTTTGTTAAACCAAGTCCATAGAGGCTTTGCTTGACACAACCAGATCTATCAAAAGAGGAAGAAAACACAGTTAGCAGCCAGTAGTAACAGATTCTTCTCAGGTTCCCCAAAATTACTTTGAAAATATCTTTTCTTCAGTGCTAGACTTGTCCCTGGCTATTAAATATCTGCTCAATTGTAGAAATACTTGAAAGATTACTCAGTGGTAAAGCTCTGAATAAAATAAAAGCTTTTCTAGTGCAGGCTGACATGTGTATACACATCTCGTAAAGCAGATCCCCTTCTGACGGTCGTATAAGACAGCAGGAAAGAGACTCGGGTAAGACTTGACTTTGCCTAAGTTACGTAGCCAAAGTTAATTTAGGAAAGCTCCCTTTGAGACTCCGATAATAAAACCGTCACTGCCCCAAAACATTTGCAGATGAACGACTCATCCTGCAAAGATTCTCATAACGTGCAAATATTCTGGCAGAACTCAATATTCTGCGTAAAATCTGGTGGTTAATTATGGGCCTAAGTGGTTCCAGATCGGGAGCATACATGGTATCGCTCTCAGTACGCAGAACACCAGTTTTCTCTAACCCAAACTAGAAACTGAAAAGTATTAGCCGGAAGGAATATCCAAGAAAGGTAAAACACATACAACTGAAATAAATGAACCGAAAAAACCTGATAGGAGCGCAGTGACAGCTACACGGGGCGAGAAATACTCAGGAAGAAGGGTTACAAACCTGCGACCCCCCCTGCCAGTGGAAAAAAAAGGGACGAGAAGGGGCTTAGGGTGATGTTCTGGGTTGGCACGGGGGGACGGAGAGCCACGCCGCTGGGCATCCGGGCTGCCGGCCTGCCCGCCGCCCTCCAAAGCGGCTGCCCTCCAGGCGGGTGCCCGTGGGGCGTGAGCTCCCAGAAGATGGTCGGCT
>NW_010527565.1:0-2501 GCF_000687285.1 Phaethon lepturus
TCGAGCCCTTGCAGGGTGATCCCAACAAGTAGCATCACAAAAATCCTAAGCTAGTCTTGTCTACAGAATATTATTCTTATTGACCTATCAGAAAGATCATACAGCTGCCTTCTAGGAACTGTCTTTCCATGTTTGTTACAAAAGTTTCTGAAAGAAAGTAGCCTGGTCAGTAGCCTGACCAACTCCCACCCAAATCCAAACATCATAGTATCTACAGTGTGCTGCAAGACATGCAATTAGAGTTATTCCCAAGTTTATGTCCAAGTTTTGTCTTTGAAGAATAATTGCCTGTTTGTCTTCCTCAGCAAAATGAAAGCACAGAGGTACAATATACAACATACACTACAGCCCACAAGTAGCTTTTATACCAATAGCAAGAAATATTTGATACATCATGGAGGATTTATGCAGCTACTTGAAAACACTATAAACTAATGTCTAAAGAAAATGTCCAATACTGCTTCTTTAAGAGTAATAGAACTGTTTTAGAAACCTAACTAAAACTTTGTCAAGATACAAACAATAAATGAATGTCAGTCTTCCTATTATTACAACAGAAAACTCTGCTACTGACTTGTAAAGTGCTTTTTTTTCCAGGATTCTTAATAATAATAAGCACCTGCAACCTTTTTTTTTCTCCTCCTTGAAGACCTACCTACATTTCTCTTTTAGCCCAGTACATCCAAAAATTCTCCATCTTAATTGCATTGCTTCAGTCTAACAATGTGATCCACTTCACCTGAGAGTCCTTCACTGCCCTTTACAATGGGATTTAATAACAAAACTCATAATAGGAAAGACAATAGCATCAAACCTATCCTGCTCAACCCAGTTGGTTAGAATATCTTCTAATACTAAAATCTGCTCGTTTTAGAGGAGTGATGCTGTTTACCAATTTTTTGCAGCAGTATATCTCAAGACCTATGATTTGCGCACTGCATACATCTTCTATTTGTACCTTTAAATGTCTCCTTCCCATACTCAGCTAAGAGCATTCACAACATACAATTGCCGGGTGGAGATAGCTCTTGCCCATCATTCTTCCGTAGGAGACTAGTTTGAAGATACAGGGCCCTGCCCTTCCAGAAGGCGTATATATGAGAGTATATACCTAGGACAACCATGGCCTTTTCTAAAGGGAATCCCTGTATGCCGTTCTTTCTGATGTGTATGTGCCAAAAAATCAATGCTGGTTCATCATGCATTGTTCAGGAGGGCATGAACTGCACTTCTCCAGTTCTATGCACAAAATATCTAATCTAATTGCAGCTGCATAGCCTTTTCCATACAGTGTCAGTTGCTCGATGTCATTATTCTTGCCGCTATGCAAAATGAACTGATATTATATTTAAAAACAGATGATACAAAACTGGAAGAAGTGGCTGATACTCCAGAGAGTTGTGCTGCCATCCAGAGGGACCTTGACAAACTGAGAAATGGGCCAACAGGAACGTCATGAAGTTCAGCAAAGGGAAATGACAAGTCCTGCACATGGGGAGGAACAACCCCAGACACCAATACATGCTGGGGGCCACCCAGCTGGAAAGCAGCTTGGCAGAAAAAGAACCAGGGGGTCCTGATGGATACCAGGTTGAACATGAGCCAGCAATGTGCCCACACAGCAAAGGCAGCCAACAGCATCCTGGGATGCATTAGGAAGAGTGTCACCAGCAGGTTGAAGGAGGTGATCCTTCCCCTCTACTCAGCACTGGTGAGGCCACAAACAGAGTCCTGTGTCCAGTTCTGGGCTCCCCAGTGCAAGAAAGACATGTACATACTGGAGCCAGTCAAGCAAAGGGCCATGAAGTTCATTAAGGGATTGGAGCATCTCTCATGAAAGGAGGGGATGAGAGACTTGGGATTGTTCATTCTGGAGAAGAGAAAGATCGGGGGGATCTTATCAATCTATATAAATAGCTGATGGGGGGTGTAAAGATGACAGAGCCAGACTCTTTTTTTTTTTTTTTTTAAATACACCATGAGGGCCATTGAACACTGGAACAGATGGTGGAGGCTGCGTCCTTCAAGACATTCAAAACCTGACTGGACAATATCCTGGGCAATCCACTCTAGCTGCCTCTGCTTTGAGCAGGGGGGCTGAATGAGACAATCTCCAGTGGTCCCTTCCAACCTCTGATACTCTCCCTCACAGTATCCTTCTGGACAAGTTGTCCAACTGTAGGATGAACAGGTACACAGTGGGCTGGGTGAAGAACTGGCTGAAGGGCAGGGCTCAAAGAGTTGTAGTGAATGGGGCTACATCTGGTTGGCAACCAGTCACCAGCAGTGTTCCTCAGGGCTCAATTCCAGAGACAGTTCTGTTCAATATATTTAAGTTTTCTGATGATACCAAACTGGGAGGTGCTGTTGACTCTCTTTGAGGGACAAGAGGCCTTGCAGAGGGATAGATTGGAGCACTGGGCTATGATTAATGGGATGAAATTTTAAAAAGTCCAAATGTCAGGTTCTGCACCTGGGACACAGTAATGCTGGATACAAGT
>NW_010527566.1:0-87085 GCF_000687285.1 Phaethon lepturus
TGTGGGGGGGGTGTATAAAATATATATGTGTGTGTGTACATGAAACTATCTTCAACTTTCTGTATAAAAGTAATATGAAAGTAAGATACATAAATGTATTTAGCACACAAATTACACACTGTTGAAGAATGCAGTGTATTTGTACATCAATTAATTAAGTCCTCTGTAACTTACTAATATAAGAGCACTCATGATCAGTTATGCAGAATTTCTTTCTTTATAAAATTTAAAACCAACATATATTTTGTAGGCCTAGTCACAGAGATATGTGTGCATTGTTATTATCTGTATGAATTCAAGAGTAACATATTATGCATTGAAACTGGCAAAGAATTAATCTTGCAGACCAGTGTCAGTAAGGAGCGTTTGCTACATTGAATTATTAGTAGGTGCAATTTGTAACAGTATTTTTGTAGATTGCCTAAGGAAGCTGTGGAATTTCCGTCACTGGAATTTTTTTACGATTAGATTATACAAACATCTGTCAAGAATGGTTTCAATATAGTTGATCCTGCCTTGGGGCAGAGAGGCAGACTAGGTGACTTCCTGAGCTCCTTTCCACCCTGGTTTTCTGTGATTCTGCGGCATTCTGATGCCACATATTGTAGATATGTATATAAAAGTTACTCAGTTATAAAAGTTTATTTGTGCTGGTTTATCCCACTCCTGTTTCTTAAGCTTAGGGGATTCATGTGTGTAAGTAGGAAGGAAAGGAGAATGGTTCCTAATTAATTATGGAAACTTGAAGTACCATTTCACTAGGTGCTGCATTGTAAGACCTACCTTGAGACTGAAAGAGAACAGAATGCAAGGAAGAGGTAAAAGTGAAGCAGCATAGATCAAGACTTGAAAGTTTGCTACATCAACCTTTCCTACTGAAATGTTTTTTAAATGGAATGCATTTGTAAAGACAGGACAAAGTATTCTCATGACAAGTTTGTGAGGAGGAAAGACTGGCATTGCCTGAGGGGGGGTCAAATGTTAGAACTAACAGTGGAGTCATGAGTGTAGTGTGAAGTCCCAACCATGCAGGATGCCGAGTATTCACAATTCGTATTAAGTTCAGCACAATCTTTCCGAGTATAAAAGTTGCAATGACAAGTACTGCTTTACAGAGTGAATTGTCTTGTGCCACAGATTTTCCATTTGTGCATTCATAACTGTGGATGAAAGAACTAGGATTCAAAAGGTAGACTGCTGCAGGGAAATAACATTTATTGAAGAACATTGCTTCTGTTTTTTCCAGACATGATGGTATGTTTGGCAGAGTTTACTAATTGGTCTTTACTAGTTGGTGATACAAATAACATGCTTGTTCAGACTGTTCTTCTGTGAAGTTCATAAAAATGTATGTTTGCAGCCTTGTCCTGTTGATGGAATGAGTGGTGCATTTACCTTTAGGACTCTTCAAAACTATAGATGGCAGTAGATGGCAGCAGCAATGTTTATGCCTATGCAGTTGTGTCTGCAATTTATTATCAACTTCCCAAGCTCAAAAACTGAAAACCCAAGGGAGGTGGTAATTAAACTGGAGTTGAAAAAGCATACTGTTATGTAAAATGTTTCTCTTTTGAGGAAAGGATGGAAAAGCTGGGGTATAAGGAGGAGAAAACACAAGCATTATTCCTGAAGTGGTGTGGTTTAATAATGGAAAATTATTTCTCAATCAGACAAATCAGGTACTTGACTGTTCTCCCAGAGCACAGATTAGTGTCCTAACAGAAGCCTATCAAACATGTTTTAATGAAATACCAATTTTGGTAAACATTGAAATGTCTCAGGTTTGGTTTTTTTTTGCAGAAGGATCATCAATTTGAAAACTTGGGAATTTATGTGGCTTTGCAGCAGTGATCTCCAGTACATGTTGTAACTACAATTACCATGACTTAGTAGGTATGAGAAATACAGTGTGGTTTCTTTCATCCAAAGTAGGCTAAACTTGCTAGAATTAACTGAAATTAAACCTCTTATGAAAGTACAGCAGTAGCTTCACTGGTAGAACAAAATTCTGGTATTTTGACTTTTGTAGTGTGCCTTAACCGTAAGTCATCTTTCAAGCCTCGTAAAAATTTGTATCTATGCCTGTGCATGTCAGTGTTTGTTGGGTTTTGGTCAATTGAAGTCATCTATTATTTTGAGTAATGAGATCCCCGGTGAATATTACTGCATTCTGATTTTTTAAGTAAATATTATTTGATACTATTATTTAATATTTCTGTCATTAAAAAACATGTCTACTGTTAAACATTAGTTGTTGAAAATGCTCTTTAAATACTACTGTATAGTAATGGACTGAAAGTATTTAGGTTTTTGCAACTGACCCATTTTTAGAAATTTTTGCAATATTTGCAGGTTCAGAATACAAGCAACTATTCCATTTGTAGAATGGTCATTAAAAATGAAGTAGCAATTCGGTATAGGAATAGATAAGACGTCAGTGAAAGTACCTGCAGCATGGGACTAAAGCATTTCCTTTTATTTGTTATACATGCCATTTTCCATCAGTAAGGTTAAGAACTGGTTACATGCAGGTAACATAAGCTGTTTGTTACCTCAGATATCTACATGCATGATTAACTTTCTTATTCCAAGTAGATGTGTTAAAATAGTAAGTGCTGATAATGGTAAGCATGTAAGCAAATATTAACTTTCAAAGAAAATAATATGACAGTATATTTTCTGTTGCCTTGAAAAATATTTAACATACATTTTTAAAAGTACTTATTAATTTTATATGCCTCTCTTCTTAGCTGTTTGGCATAGTCATTATCAGGTGATATGTACCTGGCTGTCTTGTTAAAATGGGCTGTATTTGTGGATGTCTTGCATTTGTGAAAACTTGTACCTTGATATTAAAGACTGTCTATTTAAAATGGAAACATTAAAATATACTGGAAGTTTCTGAAAAAGTTGCCCTATGTTTCCTTCTCTATGGAGTCATGAAGTGTTGTTGTGTATATATTTCTGAATCTAATTTTTATAGGACATGACTAGTTTGAGCCTTTTTGGTTCTGGCTGCTCATTTGTCACAGTTAATCAAGTATTTAAGAATGTGTGAGCAATTCCAATGGATTTTGAAAGTGAGCTATTAACATGAGTGTAAAGGTTTATACTTGTTGAAGTGAAGTCCAAGTGCCAGACACAACAATTTATTTAAAATATTCCAGGACTTGATTTGGAAGATATAACAACTGAAGATGTTGCTGAAATTGCAGCATGATATAGAAATAATTATATACATATTTTGCTTGGTTGTCTTTGTTAGGGGCTGAAACCTTTGATAACAAAATAATGTAAGTATGCACTTTTAGACTTAAATATTGCTTTTTTGCCTCAAGGAATTCTAATGTGTGCTTCAAGAACATGGCTAAAAAAACTTTATTGGATGTCTCTCTTCAGTCATGTCTTGAATACAGAGAAAAAGTGAAAATGCAGTTCTAAATGTTGTTGAGATACTGACAACTGATCTTCAAGAAATAAATTGTGGATTACCAAATGGTCTTTCATGGATTGTGCTTCAAATGTGTATTACGTTAGAGACTTCTTATGTTCTTACGCTGAAAAGGGTTACAGCTGTACACATTTAAAATGTTATATGTCAACAGGTAAGCACTCTCTCTGTTTTTAAAGTCAGTATTATGGTCATGCTTTTTAAAACACTGTGGAACCCTAAATACATTGCAATACTCTTGTCAAAGGCATAAACTGCTAACATTTTAATAGCATCAAAAACTATTTTCTTCTCTTCTAGCAAAGGAGAAACAAAGTCAGTGACTTTTATTACTTCCTTACTTTCTGAAGAACCTTGAATCTGTATGCATTAATTTACTTAAATTTTATACGTGACCACTTTAAGCAAACTTTTACTATGACCAGTACACTGAACAGCTTATTTCACTAATTTCAGTTGTTGTAGTTCTTGATAATGATAATAATAATAATACATATTTTATTTGGAACATTCAGTGAAGTTTGTTAGTGGAGCAAAGTACCAATGTACCACAAATTAGATTAAAAAAAAGAAGTTGCATTGCATAGAAAAAAATGAGAGCTTATTAAAGAAATAGTAAAGTCCTTAGTTATAGCAAACAGGCTTCAGGGGTTTTGGGGAGGAATGGTTCAGTGTGGGTGTAATTTCATTTGCAATATAAAGAAGAATCAGTTTACACAAATTTGGTTTGGACAGTTTATGTTAAAATGGGAAGAAATCCTTGGAGGCTTCCATTTCAAGATGGAAATGGCAGTAAAGTTGAGCAGGTTTAAGAATAGTCAAAGTTGGATTAAATGTTTTCTTTCTTCAGAATTGCAAAAGGACTGTGAGAAAATTAGAAGGTTCACTGGGCATCAGACCCCAAAGAGACAGCTAAAGACTTTTTATGTTTAAAATGGAGTTTCCATGATGTCATATCTTTGAAGTAGCTTCTGGGTAGACAGATCTTGGAACAGCTCCTGCTCTACAAGACTACCACCAAGAAATAATTGTTCAACTTTTCTCTTTGTAGGACATACATATGTTCTAAAGTCGTACAGTATGGATTTTGTTGCATGGGCAGTATATTGTATGGGCAGATACAACAAGCACTTTGTTAGGTTTTTCACCATTGTTGGGGGTATATACTTCCCTCATGTAGGTGTGCTCTACCCTTCAGTTGAGTTCTTGTGCTATATATTAACTAAGTCTCTGAAGCATGCTTTCTTCCTGTCTTGGTTCTTCTGTAAAACAGAACTCTTTTGCACAGTAATGTACTTTTTTCTACAGACTGCTAATAACCTGTAAATATGTGTGTATTACTTTTACACAGGTAGTTAAGGGAATGTGGGGATGCTGCTATCTATGCAATCATTCAAAGAAATGCTAAAACCATAAGTGCAGCAGTTTATTTAGGTAGAATACCTATAATTTGGGTGCAATCTTAAAATCTCAAACAGTTGGTTAGCAGAAATAAGGCTAAATTGCCTTTTGTCATTTGTTTGTTTGTTTTGTTTAATGATATAAGTACACCTCAGACTATTAGTCCTCTTGCTCTCTTTTAGTTCTTCTGTTGTGCTTGGTAGTACTTGTTTCATGCATATTGTTGTGGGCTTTGTAAAGCTTTAAATATGATACAGCCGCAAAGCTGTCAGTCTAAAATATTACCACAATGATATACATGATGGAGACAACCATCATGTAGATGGTAGAAGTAGAAATAGCGGAAAAAAAGTTTAAAAAATAAATTCAGAATACAATTCAGACATCTTATTTGTGTCTTAATAATACCTCTAAATAGCAACACATCAGTCAGCATTTGGAATGCAAAACACAGAAGTTCGTATATTATTCTTCCAGATTTTCCAACAACACGGTGTGTGGGCATCCTGTGTGCAGCAAATTTAGATACAGATATGAATTATTGCTCATGCTCTGATAATTGTTTTCTTCATGCACAGCAGAGGAAGCTGTTCATTCAGGATTTTGCAGACAACAGTGGACAGGTCTGTAAATGTTTATATGCAAGTGCCAGTCCTATAGAGGAAATAGAAATGGTGCCTGTATTTCATACTGCACATTAGTAGCATCATATTTGCAGGTTTTCATAATGCTACTATTATCAGCCATTAGAGGAAACTGTTCCATGTGGATAATCTAGCTCAAGTACAGTGTTTCTCCATAATAACCTATTTCAACTATATCTAAGAATGGTTTAAAAATGAAATAGGGGAAAATATGGTTATAACCTCTTAATAGGCTTGAAAGCTCTGTTAGTTGTAGAAAGGGTTTCCCTCTCTTGGGTTCACTGTCTGGAGTCTGTAGGGCAAGGGCTGTTAGTGGTTACAAACACTTAAAAGCCACCAGCTCCTTTTTGGTCCTGGTGGTATTGAAACATGTCTCATCCCTTTCGGTCCTTTTTGGCTTCTTCAGCACCCTCATGGCTTTCATGCTCCCTCGCACTGCACAGTTTTCATTGCAGTGCACCCGAGTGTGGCAGTTGCCACACAGTCTGGGTGCCAGGTGGGGAGCACTGAGCCCATGGGGGGGGTGCTCCTGCTGCTCCTGGCAGCTGCTGTGCGGAACAGTGGGGCAGGTTTGGGGTAAAAAAGCTGTGGGAAGGTGCAGCAGGCTGTGTGCGATGGGTAACTTGGAGAGTTTTGGCAACCAGGTTTGAAGAAAGATGGTGTGTGTGTTTATAAACAGAAATTAATAGAAGCTCTGCAGCTTGGCCAAATTTGAGGGAAGTTTTCACAGGCTGAGTAAAATGCTGACAATTCTTTGTCATATTACAAAGCCCTGTTTAACAAAACAACACTAAAGCTTCTCAAAGAGCCAGTTCCTGTATATTTTTTTATAACCTGAACAATGTGATTTTCCCCAGCTTCATTCTTGGAAGCAGCTCAGCTCAGTAAGTTGCTATTTAAAAAAAAAAAAAAAAAAATCACCTTGTGCAGGCACCCAAGCACAGAGAATTTCAGCTGACAGTTTTTTTGGCAAATTTGCTAATAAATGGTGTTGAGAGGCATTGGTGCTAAGTCATTCTAACAGTAATTAAAGTGACAAAGATAGGTGGGATTTAGGGGTGGGGGCTGAAAAAGAAGGAGGGAGGAATAAAGTGCGAGAGCAAAATGAGAAAGGTAAAGCCATGAAGGTAAATGCTGAGAGTGCAGAGCAAGTTAAACAGGAGAGATAAAGGTCATGGAGAGCATACAATAGTTGGATTAAGGTAGATGATAGGTGTCATTTTACTGTAAATGGGTGTCTGCTTAAGTGTTTTGGAATGAGCAGTGCATAGAGTCATAGCTCGATTTAAGAGAAGTTGCATAGTCTTGCTGAAACCAGGACAGGCAGTAATAAAATGTCAAGAGTAAAGACATTATGGGTTTATTAACATTTAACCCATTCTTATCAACTGTTCCAAAGCTACTGAATTCAGTGTAAATAATTCTTACTGACACATGGAGTTTGTATGATATACTTACTGTAGAGGATGTTTAAGCAAAAACATCATCAAATCTCAACAACTGAAATGCAGAATGCTTTCATCTAGACCACTTCCAAAGCAGTGTATTGGCATCTTGAACCATCTGCTTGTTTTTGGTCTTGGACCCGAAGTACCAATTTAATAATCCTTTAGAATGCAAAAAGGTTCCATTGAATTATTCCAATTCATTTGACTATATCTTAAATGGATTTATTCAGTACTTTTGATACATCTCGGGTGTATGTTTAGTCTGTTCTAAAATTCAGATTTTGGCTAAACCTTCTTACAAGGAGGCACCGACCAATCAGTATATAAGAAATGAAGACACGCCTGTTATTCCATTATTTGAGGATAATAGAGATCTAAAAACCACAAGTAGAACATAAAACCACACATAAGGTAGACTAAAAAAAGAGATTACAAAACAATTTGTTAAAGACGTAAGACTAGTGTTATTTCAAATGTGCCAGGAACAGGAAGCCTTGTCTTTATACAGCAAAATTTGCAGGTGATATGCAGGAGAAATGAAAGCCAACTGCAAAGTACCTCAGTGATACTGAATGATAAAATGACACATGAAATTCATTGTAAATAAATGTAAAGTAGTTCTCAAAGGGAGCGGGGGGAAGCCTTTTTGTGCCCAAGAATGGACTTCAAACTGACAATTACTATTGAAGAACTGCACTGTGAGATTATATATTCACAGAGATGTGTATTTACTGTGAGCTATGAAAACAGTAGCAGTCAAAAAAGAGGGAATTTAATATTAGAAATTTTTAGAATGAAGTAGACAACATCATGGTTGCAAGCAGTGTCACAGTGGTGCACCTGCACCTTGACAAGGTAAAGAGAAGAATGAGTAGGATGGGTAAAGGATGATTAAATCTTTCAAACAAGGAACAAGTGGAACTACGAGCTTTCAGTCTGGGGAGAAAAAAATTGAAGGAGGCTATGACAAGTTTATAAACTCATGAGAGGCCTGTAAGTAGATTATGAGTGATTGTTCACTGACTCTTCTACTGCAAGGACATTGGGCATGAGATGAAACTAGTAGGTGGTATGTTTAAGTTAAACCAAAGGAAGTATTTTTTCGTATTTCTTAGAGTTATGCCATAGAACTTCTTGCCTCAAGCTGAGTTTACATTGATTCGAAAAGTAATAAGACTGGTTACTAATATATTATCCATTAAGAACTATAAAGCTGATAACTGTCTTAGAGAGCCACTGAAACTCAGACTCACTGGAGGCTGGGAAAGTATGCTTGGAAAAACCACAGTATGTTTGCCTTGATTTTGTGCACTCCCTTACGTGTGCACGATGGGACACTGCTAGAGAGGGGATACAGGACAAGTGAAGTGCTTGGTCCAACCAAGTACAGCCTTTCTCAGATTAAGCTTAACAAATGTTTCAGTTAAAACTGCTGCCAAAATGCAAGCATGCTTCAATTTGCATGTAGCTTCAGAGATGAAGAGCTGGCTTTGTTTCTTTTGTGTGTTTGTTTTAATTTGACTTAATCTGAAATTAACATCTCCATTGAGATGAATGGGATAGCATTTCTAGATCTTTGTTGTTATTATTACATGAAAGTATGTTACTTTCATGGCTAATTATATTTTAATTTACTCACTGCATATATTCATATCTTTTTTTTTTCCTGCATTTAATCACATATTAACTGTTGCCTTGCATACTTTCTTTTTAACATATCGTGAATGAGAGTTGTGCTCTAGAGTTCAGTGTTTATTGGCAGAAAGCAACATTGGAATACACAATTTTTAAGCATAAGAAAAACAATATGCAATATCTTCTATTAATGATCTGGATGATGGAGGAGACATAGGTGACACTAAGTGAGGAAGGTTGCAAGCACACTGGAGCACAGGACTGGGTGTCAAAATGTTGTTGCTATATGCAATGAACGGTTTGAATAAAATGGGCTGCAGTTTAATAGGGACAAGTACAAGTAGAAATAAACAGAAATGTTTAACTGTACAAATCCCAGGTGTGGAGTTATTGACTAGCTAAGAGTGCTGCACCGAAGAATTTCATGTGATTTGATGGATTAGAAACCGCCCAAGAATTAACGTCATCCAGGCAAAAAAGCAGGAAGAATATAAGGATGATTTACACAGGCCATAGTCTGGAAGCCAGTTGGGGTGGTTGGTTCTTCTCAGTGTTAGTGAGGTCTTATCTGAGGAAAGAGGCCTAGGATTTGATGTCATGATCGAGGTGGATATGAAGCAACAGAAAGAGTCTAGAGATCAATGAGAATGGTCAGAAGTCTAGAAAGCATGACTCACAAGCAGAAATTAAATGCACTGTTACTGTTATCATGTACCCTCTTAGGTTTTTCTTCATACAGTATAACATCTTCAAATTCATTAAAAGCTGTTACAAGATAGTTGTTTAGGATTCATCACTTAATCATGTTACTTTGTGCCCTAGCATCCATAATATGTAGAAGGACCTGAGTTCCTAACTTTGTTAGCTTGCTGCTTATTTTATATTGACAGTCTCTTCTCTGGCATGTGACTCTAGTTTGTCATGCTGGTGCCCTCTTTCTTGTCTTCTGTAAGTCATCCAACTTTGTTTATACTTTCAATATCAATGTCATACTGTATGCTCTAATTGTACATACCTCCTGGTCTTCACTAAAGTTAGTGAAACACAAAAAGTTGTGCTTTGTGATATGACAGTGGAAACTGTGGTCATTTAGTCGGAGATTGAGATTTTTCTCTGCCCTTCTTTCCACAGAACTCATTAAAGAAAACAAATGCATCCAAACCTATTAAAATTATTTAGTCTTTATTTATATGAAATGTCTTTGGAAAATTTATTAAAATAAGTTGTTACACATTTCATATGTTCTGCCTCCTAGTTATTATGATCCCAGAAGTGCAGATTTCTCAAATTGAATTCTCTTTCCCCTTGAGATCTTGTAAAATCAATTTTTATAGTAGATTGCTTATTTAAGATACTAAATACTGTATTTTGAAATACAGTATTAATACAGCTTAGATTGTCCTTTTTATTTGTTGGCCGTTCTTTCTTTCTTTTTTTATTTGCGTTACATAGGTCTTCAGTAATATTTAGTGGCAATGACACTCCTAGATTAATTGTGCATTGTTCTGAGCATGTAACTTTTGTCAGTTTTAATTTTATTGCTTTTTTGTTTCACTGAAATGTGTTTTTCCTGAACTTCAAGGGGATGAGCAAGGGTTATCCTAGTTAATTTATCTAATGTAGCAGTCAAAGTATAAATTCCTGAGAAAGAAAAATATACACATCTTTTTACTATCTCCTTATATGAACAAATTATTCATGCTTGCAATCTTTTGTTGACAGCCACCTCTGAACTCCCTCTCTCTTTTGAGAGAGATTGACCAGAATGAAATGCACTGTTCCTAGTCACTCTGAACCATTAGTTTACCAAAATACATTAAAATGGTACTGGCATTTTCTCTCACTTCTTTTGCATACTAATAGTGTGCTTGCCTTTGTCCACAACTGTGCATCAAGCTGAAGTTTTCATTGAGATTTTTGAGTGTTTCACAAAGTATCCTAAGGGTAGGGCTTTCCAGGAAGCCTGAGTGACCTAGGTGTCCATGTCTCATTTTAAATTCAAATTTCAAATGAAGTAGTAACTGACGGTCCCTTAGGCTCCTTTGAAACTCTCAGCTTATATCTTTTTCTGAAGAGACACATGGTGCTGGATTTCCTGCTCCACACTTTGGTTTCTGAGCTTTTTTTTTAATTCACATCATTGAATCTTTGCTTTTTACCCAGAAACTAATAGTGAAGTACATCAAAAGGTCAAGTAAACTATGTCAACATGTTTTTTTCCCCATGCTATTTAGCTTGCATGGTCAATGGAATCTAAAAACTGTGTAAAAATTTTGCTCAGCAAAAAGGGATGTGTGTTTGATTATATGGGAGGGGGGTGTAGTCTAAACAAATCGATTTAATTTTAGCATCTCATGGTTCCCTTCCATTTTCCTACTTTTTTCAATGTAATTTCTCCCAATTTATATCAATGACCATGACCTTTTTTTAGTATTATTCATAGCTTTAAAATTGTTATCTTTCGACATGGGGGCTGATATTGCTTGACAGTTTGTCAACCCTGTAATTTAAAACCCCTCCAGAACAATGGTGATTTAACATTTCCTTTATTGCTAAGCTGTAGCAACACAATTCACCATTACAATCTTAAGGAATCCATTCTATGGTTGCCTCTGTCTTTCTATCCCCTGGACATGTGGAAATTGAACTCAGATTCATTCAGTCTTCACTCCAATCAGCCACGCTACCATCCTTACCACTTTTGCCTTCCTACATTCTTGCACTACAGTAGAATCTGAATTTTTCTAAGATTAGATATGTTGTAACAAATCTAAGTTCTTCTTTGCTTGACCAGCTGTTCATGTTTCCAGTGTATACACAATTATCGGTTTGCAATAAACTTTTATAATCTACATTTATCAGCATCAATTGCATTGCTTGTGAACCCAAGTAATTTAAATTCTTGAATCTGACTACATTATTTTCTATTACTGCCTGTTCTTTATTCCTCTGTGTGCTATATATGTGTGTGTGTGTATTTGCACAAATATAGAACCTAACTCACCATTAAAATAATTAATACCATGGTTTTGCCTACAGAAGCTTAATTTTTTGCTTTTCATAACTTCCGTTGCTTTCTCCAGTCCTTTCCTCTTTCAATACCAGCTGTGTGCTGCTTTCAGTGTAAGCTGGTTACATGTTACAATTTAAAACACTTTACACTCAATTTCTCTTCCATACTTAAGAACACAGCAGTTCCATAAAGTTTTATGAAATAGGTTGGACTTCATGATTTACTTCTCCTCCTACTTTTAAATTTGGCTGAAATTTCAGTTCTGAAACATTCTCAGACTATGAATGACAATTACATTAGTAATTTTTTTTAAAATGTCAGGGGAAATAATAGCTTCATTTTATGATTGTTTTTGATGTGCTACTCTCTAATTTACACAATTTTTGTAAGCTCCATAGTATAGTAATTGAGACTCTTTCACATTCAATAATTGAACCTCTTATTTCTCACACACTGACAATTCAATGTTGCTTGATTGTAACATCTTGATTCTGATCTCAAAAATTTGCTCTGAACTGTTTGTTATCTATAAACTCCGAGTTAGTGACTTTTTCTTTTGATTATAATTTCCTTGAAGGCATCAGTAGGTGTGACAGCTTTCCAAGTACATCCATGTCAAACTTTCCTCCCTGAGCAGAAAGGTTCTGGAAAAAATTTAACCTGCTCTTAATGTTCTTTTTGCTTGAAATGTGTTTAAATTGGTAGATGCCATAAAGTAAATGTAAAAGTGGGACATGAGTGTAAAAATATTTTAGCTAAGAAACATCAAACTACAAATCTGAGATGAAAATTCAGCATTAAAAATGTGAAATAATGTATAAAATTCATAGTTTCTAAAAGAAATACTGTCCTCCCTTGAGAGCAAAAGCTATTACCATTGCTTTAAAACAGAGCTGGCATCAATAACTGGTAGCTTACACTGCTTACTTACATTACCTTTTTTAGCATGCTATAAACAGAAATAACTATTCTGTATTTTACAGTTACAAATTAAATTTAAAATCTAAATTTATTTTCCCCTGTGGGGAATGGGATGTGGGCACATATTTAAGGTAAGAGGACTGATCATTCATAATCAGAATGCAGACAAAATCCTTTATGGCCACAAAATTAAACATGATGTTGCTTTAAATAGAAGTATACATTTTTCACAAACTGGACTGGGAGGAAACAGTATTATGACTATGCTTTGCAAACCACTTTATGTATCAGCGACTAAACAGTGAGATACTAAAAGCTGAGAGTAGCAGGACAGATAGGTTGTGACAAGTAATTCTGGGATTTCAGCAGAGATCCCCTTTCCCTAACTAAATTTCATGTTAATCTTTCCAAGTTACTATGTGTGAGTTTTTTTTTTTTTTTTTAATTTAAAGTTCTTTTGAAACAGTGCAAGGTTTGAACATGTCATCAGCTACAATTGAGTAGTCTGCAACTTTTTGCCAAGGAATCATTACACATCTTGCTGACTTGGAAAATGGTTGTATCAGTGCCTGAGAACAGGCCTTCGGTGGAGTTCTCAGCCATCCTAGAGATACAAAAGCTTCAGATGCTCAACATCTTTAAAGATTACACCACCATTTACGCAGGGAATTAAGATTCTCTAGTCTTACATTCAACACTATCCAACTCCATTTTATTAATGGAGTAAAGTACTATTCACTGTGATTAATGGCAGCAGACTGCCTTTCTGATTTTATGTGCTTTTAGGCAGCCTCATTTGAAAGTGTTGGGTTGGTGCTTCTCTTTCTTTTTTTTCTATGAATCCCACTGGACTTGCAAATGAACTGATATTCAGGTGTTGACATTTGTTCTTCAAAAGGTTTAGAGTAACTGCTAAGCTACTAAGGAAGGATGCCGCAGAAAACCTGCTAAAAATACTTCTGTTAACACTCCAGAAAAAATCAGAATGCATTGAAAATGGAAAAAGTAATGTACTCAGAAGTAAAATGTACAGTGACATCATTATTTTTTTTTTAAATTGCACCATGTATAAGGGCTGCTGATTGTACTTATGGGGCAAGAGAAAGAAGGATCAGGGTGCACAAGGTGTGTATTTTATATTTAAAACCATCATATACAAACACCTACATCCTTGCTTTATATCAGTGCTTTAGTGGTAATGAAGAACAGGTAAAAGAGAAAAAAGGATTCATTGTCAACTTTTCATTTTTAAATTTCCTGAGGAAAAATTAAATGCACCACTACAGTATGGAATGTGTAGGTTGTAAGCTATATAGTAAGAAAAAAAATTTAATTGTGCCTAGACAATGGCAGTAATAGACCACAAAATCAATCACTTCCTCCTACAGAAAGTAAAGGTCTTTTGCCAGTCTGGAACTGACAAAATTTTATTCTTTCTTTTTTGTCTCTTTTGTTTAGGAGGGAAGGAGACAGAGGGAGAGGGATAATGCAAGATAATGGAAATACCTTTTGTATTGAAGTATTGATCCTTGGGGAAGAGTCTAGTTGTTGTGGCAGTATAAGACCAGTCTACTGTCATACTGTAGCTGAAATCAGGGTTTTTACAATCAATTCAATTAAAGTACATGTGCTGTACAACCTACCCACTGGTAAGAGAATGACTTTGAACGCTTTATTGCTCTAATTAATATGCATTTAATTATGAAAATATATCAGAGCTCCTCCCTACCTCTGCCTCTTTCTCCTCTGTTACAGGAGTTTCTAGCACCTTGCCAGATACTGGAATACTGATAACACCATTCAGGCCTAAGGAGAAAAATATTAAAAAGTCATTAAAAGATATCTAGGTGCAACAGTTTTCCAAATTGATACTACAATTTCAAACCAAAAAAGTACTAATGATAAATTTTATCATCACAGCCAGCAAACACAATATTTGAATCTGGGAAGGATTCTTACCATGCTCCGACTCAGTCTCTGGCCACATCTATTGTGACTCCTTCTAGTCAGAGCTTCTAATGTTACCATTTGTCATAAATCTCACAAATTTAAACTCTTAAAGTCCAGATCCTGAATGCATGTGGTGGCTCCTAAACATGATTTTACCTTAAAGACCTAGATGAAAATTGACAGACAGAGCTTAAAGGCTCCAAAGAATTGCTTTAGGCACTCTCAGCCATCAGAGAGTCTTTCTGGGAAGTTGTAACTGACTTGAAGTGAAACAGCATTAAATGTATAGTGCAGAAGGCTTATTTGGGTGCAAAGTAGCACTGAGCTATGGAGGAGAAGTGATGCTGTACAGTGGGGAACATGTTCTGCTTGAATTAACCATGCTGTTTGATGCAGTGGTACTGCAGGTATTTTTCCCCTGGCTTTTCAGGTTTAGAGCACAACCACAGACAGTGGTTTTGTGGGGAGACAAGCCTGTAGACGCAGAGATTGTTTTTGCACAGGGAAGTTGTCATAATAACTGACTGGACTGCGGGAAAGAGGAGGAAGAGTTGCTTTGTTTTCCAAGGAAGTTTAAGAGATCTTGACATATGTTTGTATATCTTTGAAACTTTGTCTTTGGTTGGACTACTGACATGCCTACAGGTTCAGGCTGTACATCAAAGTTTGAAAGATTGAGGCTGCAGAGAAGCTTTTCTAAGTTCTGTCTTTCCTAAATAAGAAGTGCAAAAGACAGTCAGCTAGGACTCCTGCTAAATCTCAGAAATCCTGGAGATAAGCATAAGAAGTGTTTGACATTAGCTATCCACTCTCAGACTTTTCAGAGTGGTGAGTATTCTTTTACTGTGTTTTAACGTATTCAGCAGTGGGAACAGGTCTGGTAAGGAGCAAAGGATCTGATTTCTACTTTTTTCTATGATGTCAGGAAAATAAACTGTCTTTTACTTACTCTGTTTTCAGATTGTCATCTTTGACTGGTTTAGCCTCAGGAGCAGTGCCGGAGAGGCATGAGTTTGGCACAGTGGGCTATTTTCTGTGTTGCACCCTGGTTATTAGGCATTTTCAAATGTTTCCTCAATTGCTTTTTTTCCCGTGTCTCTGTAGGTACCTGCTGGGTTGAACATGCACCTGACTCAATAATGGATATGTGTTGAAGACAGACATTAGTTGAGTTTTTATTCAAGAAGAATATTATATATTTGTTTCTTTTGTAATGTGCTTTCCTGTTCTGTATTATATTTACCTTCTTTGTTAGCAAGGATTTGCTTACCAGTGTAAGAAAAGCTTTTGCATTTTTACTACTTTCTGCATTAATCAGTTTTAAGAATTGCTAGGCAGTTGCTTTCTATGGTCTCTGACTTCAAGCTCTTCATGTTCATTTACTTGGAGGAAAGGTAAACTATGAGGCTTTTTCTGTATAAATTTGGATTCTTTGATGCCCAAAATCTGTCTGCATACCTAAACTCAGTGTGGACTGGGTATGTTTTAGTTTTGTAAATCCTATTATTTCATCAAACATTGATATTCAGGCCTTTTGTCTCTGATCCTTATCTTGATCTTGTCTCTTATGCCTATGCCAGTACACAAAATTTCAAAATTAGATTTTCAGCCTTAAATGAATTGTCTAGATGACTGACTTACATTTTCAGCTTCTTTATATTCCCTCACAACTTCTGTTTTATAGTCACACTTTAAAAAAAAAAAAATCACTTAGCTGGTTTTTATTTTTCTCTGCAGTATTTGTCACAATCCTGAGTTAACTAAAAACTATTAAAAATATCAAGTACTTAAGAAGTAGCTGTAGTGAGAAAAATAAATACGTCCTTTGGTTGCATGCAGTGCTAAAGTACTACTTAAACTTTGTTCATCCATCCACAAGGCCAGATCATTTGAACGCTGGCGGGCCTTTCAGCTGCTTTGTTTTATTGTGGGTGAATTCTCAGCTCACTTTACTCCTGTGCTTTTCAGTATGTATCTGAGCCAAGAAGTTGGTTCCTTCTCTTAGTGTCTGAATGTGACAATAGAAAGTCTCCAACCTGCTGACTGTTGGATAGTAGGACATATTAACAAGGGAAGGATCAGTTTATTTCATGCCTTGCATAACAGGGATATACAGCAATTATACAGGACCCAATACAGCAATTCTTATCTGTCAGCATCATCTCACTACTTCCCAGAGACTAATGACAGAGCCTTGGAAAAGTTCTCCAAAAAGGTATTCTAAACAGAGGGTAAGATACTGAGCTTGGCTCAGCGGGCTTGGCTGAAGTGCTTAACTGTGGGAGAGCATTCAAGGTGGGGACAAAGAAGCCTCCTTTGCCTGCAAGACTTCTGCTTCATGGCTTCTCTCCCCGGCCAGCTCCTCACATGTCACTCCTGGCTGTCTTAGGTAGCTCCCTGTGCAGCTGCCAGTGCCTGATGAGCTCTGCCTGGAGTGCTCACACCCTGCACTGGGGCACTGCTGAAAGTGTAAGGTATAACACTGGCAAGTTTTGCCCAGAAAAACTCTCCTGTGAGGCAAAGTCTTCCCTTCTTGGAGTCCTTGAAACTGTAATGCTTTAGAATCCCCACCAATTCAGATTAGCAGCTGTTTATGTTTCTCCTTGTTTTTTTTTTAATGCTGGGAAGCTATACTCTTTACAAGAGAACATAACAGGTTCTAGGGTCACCTATTTGACATGGGTGTTCTGCAGGAATTTGATGTTTTGTACAACAGGGAGCTAACCTGTCCTCCTCCCTATCGAATGCTTCTCTGACCCTCTGAGGAATCTTTTCATTTGAAGGACATAAAACCTCTGCAGCAAACTCTAATTTTAATTCCTAAACCTCAATGAGTAGTAAGGTGTGCATTGTGAGAATGAGTGTGGGCAAATGAATAATATTCAATTAATTATACCGGAGGTAGAGAGGTTGAAGTCTTACCTTAGTAAGATCTGTAGAAGTAAACACAAACACTAGTTATCAGCCACACATCGTTACATCTTGCACCTTTATAATTACACAGTTACTGCTTATTTGGCTGAAGACCTGGCATGGCATCTTTGTTATTTCAATTTATATTAGTTCTCATGCATAATTAACAATTAGAGGTGTAAGTTTGATTCAACAAAATGATAATGTGATTCCATTTAAAATATGCCAATGTGATATGTTAAGTGATTAGACATATAAAATTGGCCTTGTCGTCTTTATTAATCTGACCACTATCTGTGCTTTATATCTTAATAAGACCATAATTTTTTTTTATGTTTATTTAGAGGTATGCTTAGAATGTGCCTGGCTTTATAGAATAAATATATTAAGGGCCTTTACAAAATTGTAATTCAGTAACTTTTATGTGGATGGTTTGAGTATGATATGTTTCAAAAATACCATAAAATAAAAGCATGTAGGCTACAGCTGTAGAAAGTTTATTTAGCTCAGAGATATATTATTGTATTTATACTGTATATATTAATGTGTATATAAGGTAATGTTACATATTTGCAGTCATGTTATCATCAGGCAATTTTCTTTTTTGAGTTATCAGAAAAGGGAATTGGAAAATATAATGCTAGCCTTAGGGAAGCAAACTTTTTTCAAAACTCCTATCTGCTAATATCACCTGCCAATGATTTAATGTGTTTATAGTTTATGCTAACCTACCTTAGCTTTCCTTTTCATCCATTATAGTCTGTGTACCTGGTAGAAGGGAAGCCTGCAGCAATTGCTGTGACTTTGCAGCTCCTATCTTTACTCACCTAAGAGCGGCTTTCTTCTTTATTCCTTTCTTATTCCTTTAAGGTAGTAACTGTTGGCTGTTATAAAACTGCAATCTCATTAGAAAAGGTTCATCCAAGTAAATTCACTGCTGATATTAGGACTTTAAAA
This sequence comes from Phaethon lepturus, assembly GCF_000687285.1. Lineage (NCBI taxonomy): Eukaryota > Metazoa > Chordata > Aves > Phaethontiformes > Phaethontidae > Phaethon > Phaethon lepturus. The sequence continues at coordinate 18,334 of NW_010527566.1, forward strand.
TGTTAATGTCTTTGTCTTTCTTTGGGATAACGTATGTTTTTATATCGATGCTTAGAGAGACACCTTTAGATTCTTTCATTTCCGGAAGAGCTGTTATGACAGCAAGACAGCATTTTGGGACAGTGTGTGGAATCATGGTTTTTTAGGTAAAACCTCATTTAAGAATTCTTAGTACATGTCCCTGTTAAAAATATGTCCATAGTTTGTGTAAAATGAAAGTGAACAAAATTCTTAAGTGCACGCAAGAATGTTAACGTTCAGTAGTATGAACTGCTGCAATATTTGTTTGGGAGCTGTGGTCCTTATACTTTCTTAGTCCTCTACTCCCTGTATAACCAGAGACCAGTGTAGCTCAACTTGAAGCTCTGTTACAAAACTCCAGTGTCATATTTTACTCACACTCAACCTTTCTTGCTTTCTCCAGTTTGCATCAGACATTTGCCACGATTACAGGTGGGAAGTATTCTTCATGTCCAAAGCGTGTATATTCATGGAAAGTGACTAATCTCTTCTGACAGATTTTGATAAAGCCCAGTAATGGCATCATGGTAATGTTATTTAGTTATTACACTTAATCTGGCAACAGAATATAGAGTTAAAGTGTAGCAGAATAGTTTCATGCGCTATCTGAAGATAAAGGGTTATCATGTGTTGGGGTAACTGTCCTTTCACACATAGTCTTTACACAGCTCTAAACATATTCAATTGCACCTATCTCTAATTGAGCTCATTCTAACACAAACCTAAAGTAATTGCACTGCTTGTAATAAAATTAAGTTCTACTCAACAACTGTTTCCAGGTAGGAAATTTTTTCAAAATTTTAATTATTTTTCCCACTCAGAAGTGTGCTGTCATTGTTTTCTGAACCCGGTGTAGGCATATCTGTCCTGTGTGGACAGAAGTAGCTGAATTTTGTTTTCTTTCACTTCACATTAAAGATGATGCTTTTTTGTGCAACCATTGGACATGTGCCAAGTATTTTTAAATGTGCATTATTTCACAAATGATTCTATAAAGCAGAATTAAGGTATTATGAAGAGGACTTTCTTGATGGTTGTATTACTTCTAACATGTAATGCTTAGACTTAATAGAATTAGTCATGGCTTTATTGCATTTGAATAAATTTATATTAGATTGTATTAAGCAGTGTGTCCCATATGCACTGGTTTATTAATTTGTCTGTTTTTCAAAAATATATAAGCCATGAGAGCAGATGTGCATTTATTACGCTATGTAACTAGCCCTACTTTTACCAAAGGAAATAAAAAAAACAGCCTAACTTCAGATATTTGAAAACTTTTAGAATTATATTATTGCTGCTGTTATTTAGAATTATTTATTACATAAAGCCAGTTTGTATATGGATACTTCACACTGGCATAACTGTCATCACAGTATGATTTTCTTTTTAAACATTCCTGAAACAGTTCACCTTATATGACCTTTGGTTGTGCATGCAGTTAGGCTGCTGTACATTTTATTATGCTGTCAACATTAGAGATGTTCTTAATTATAGAGATAACTGAGCTGTTACAAATTTGGGTGCCAGTAAGCCATGAAATGCTTGAATTGTACTCAGTAGCTGATCTCTGTGTTGGGATGACTTGCTATCTAATAGGAATAAACAGGAAAAGCAGTACACTTTTTTAAATCCAAATACATTTTTTAAAATCAAGGCAAAATTTGGTGCTTTGTTATACTTGCTCTGACCACTCCTCCTTGTTGTACTTTTCAGGAGCGAACAGGAGTCTTTCTGCACAAATACCTCAAAACAAAAAAATCCCGAATTCATGCTTTGTTTCAATTTGCAGGGGGGGAGGAGCAAGTGGGAAGAAACTGGTATATTCCAAAAAATACCTAAATTTTATGCTGAAGCATTGAGGAATCTCTTTGCATTTCAGTTCAGCATGTAACACAGGTATAAATTACCATAAGGGATGTGAGTGACTGCCATGAAATGGCACAAAGTTGGACTTGGAGGCCCTGGGGTTTTTATTTGTGGTTGGACTATAAACCTGTTATATGACCTTGAGCAGATCACATTAACCCTGACTTTCCAAAGCATTTGCACTCCTAAACTGCACCTATAGTTGGTCAGTTGCAATTTCCTCTAAGGTGAGAATGGTGCCTTAACAGGGTGCAGACAGTTCATTAACACAAAGTGCTGTGAAAGTCCCCAATAAAAAACATTACAGGCAGTGGGAAGTATTATTAGGAATTAATAATATTACAAATTAGTAATAATAATATAGTTGGGTTTACCCTGTGATGTTGTATTTTACCCTGAAGCAAGATAAATCATAAGCTGCTTAGAAGTCTTTTTTTACAATAGAGTGAGGGAGTTAAGGGTCCTTAGAACATTTCTGCAATATTAAAATTATTTTTCAGACAGCATATTAGCTTCTCCAGCCTAGCCTAAGGTTTTAACAAAGTAAAATAAGCAAAACCCAAGGTATATTTACTTAATTAGTCCTCTCTGCAGTATGAATTTCCTTCTGAACTTCATTTCTGCTTATTAAGTATCATATCTGTTAATGTTCCTTATGTTACTAAGCAACACCAACACTACCAAATACTAGGAAAAACACATGTAATAAGGCACCAAAATTCTGATCAGGTATCATGGGGTTAATTTCTTAGGAACACTCTGAGATTTATAGAGTATAATGAAAACAATATATTTTACGTATAAAAAGCAGTTCATATCTTCTAAAAATGTGCATTTAATTGCATAAAGGCAGAAAGGCAATGCAAAAATTATTCAAATAACATTCCAATTATAGTTGATAAATCATCTTTAAAACCTTTAACACTTATGTAGCAATTATAACCTAACCACAGGATCTAACATCTTAGAGCTTCATGAAAATCAATCAAATATCCTAGGCTGAAGCTGGAATGTTGTTCTGATGGGATTGCTCCCAAAGGCAATTTTGATCTATTTAGGCACCAGTTTTTACAGCACAGTCTGAATTTGATTATTTCTGGTAGTATTTCCTGGATAAGACTTTGTTCTAGCAATGACTCTCGAGAAATTTCCACTATATAAAACAACTAATTAATTGCAAATTGGTTAAAATAACATAATTGTTTTCAAAAATGTTACTAATACTTGGGTCCATAGAAAATGCAGAATCTCGTCTGTTACTTGCTTTCTAAGTGTGTTTTACAGAGAACTGATGATTTCAGATGGTAATTTAAACAGACTCTCACTCACATCACATGTGAACCTGAGAATATTTTGGAAGACCAACCTTTCCTTATTTCTAAGTATGAATTTCTCATTCAGCTTCCAGGCTTCTTTGAATTACTGTATTTGCACCTGATTCTTATGTGGATGAAACCAGATAACTATCAGTTAATTAGGGATAAAACAATATTAGTGTTTTGGGTGTTTCTTAAAATTTAAAAATTAATTTGAGCATTTTTTTAATCTATCACCAGATCTAGGAAGAACACACCTCTGTCTATACTATAACAGAGTCCCCAGTCTCAAATACTTTTATATCTTTTTTACACTGGTTTTAGTTTATTTCAGAGAAATTCCTTCTTTCTTCTCTCCCCTTCTATTCTTTTAAGCTATTAACCTACTTAGTCTCAAGAATACTTCTTCTCAAAAACTCTAAAAATCATTTTCTTTCTGGTTAAATAAAGTTGCCTGAAATATCTGTCAAGAATCAGTTGATAGAACTGTTTCAAGATGGGACAGCTCAAGAATTAAAATTAGATAATGAACTATATGTCTCCACCTTGGTATTTGCAAGGCATTCCTTGCTTGGCAGACATTCAGGCTGGTCTTGCCTTAGTTTCAAAGTGCTCATAAATCTAACATATACAGGTATATATGCATTGTAATGTACAATGTACTGTGTCTATCAGCACAAAAAAGGTAAGTTGAAAAAAATTGTAAGGTGTTTACAAAAACAATTCCTCAATCTTCCTGAAAGAGTTTTTATTTAAGAAGGAAGATTAATAGAATGTAAATTAGCACTGGTGTTTCAGAACAAGTTAAAAGAAAAATTAACTGTTCCCTTGCCCCCCTCCCAAATCCCAGCCTATTGTCCTCACAGGTCTGGAAAGCAGCCATACTGCCAGATATTGCTAATTCAGAGAAGAGAGGAATTGTTTTCAAAACTGTCTTATGCATAGCTCTATCCTTACTCAGAATGGACTGTTTAGGAACCTTGTTAATCACCAAAGATTTGGCTTGAAATTATTAAAGCACCGCCTACACACATGCTTAACAGTTGAAGGCCAATATTTTGGGAGTCATCTGGAGCGTGATGCCTCAAATTACCTGGTCAGTGTTGTACATTCTATGCAGCTTTTCAAAACTAGCATTAGCTGCCCTTATAGCACACACTAAGAGTCATAGTTTATTTTCAAAATGGCAACTTTAGGGTTAATATTTGCTATCTGTCTCTGAATTTAGATCTCATTCAGGCTAACAAGAGATATTCCCCAGATATCCAAGAAGCTGGAGTAGGTTTTAATAAGATTTAGAAAATAAGTTTAATGAATTTGCTACCTTGCCTAGACTGTTATTATCAAAAATGTTATGTTAAAAGTTTAAGTCTGTAAAGTAAGCCTCAAAATAAACAATTTTTAAATAGAAATACTGAGTGCTCCTCAGAGCCATGCCAAAAGCAAATTGGCTGTGTTTTCTAAGGTCACTTCTAAGAGGCAAAGTACTGTGACCAATATTCAGAAAAAGAAAGAGACTTACTGATAGCAGAACTGAAGAATGAGTTAAAGTTGTAGTACTGAGAGTAGTTTAAAATAGGAGCCATCATTCAAATAGATTCCAAAAACAGTTACTGTTTTCAAGTGACTGCTGCTTCACTGTATGAAATAGCTTGTTTCCACACTCTACACTGAAAACAAAACAAGTTAAGGATATAGATCTATCCTACAAATCTTAAAATGTAAATTGCTCGGAAAGGGGGATGAAGTCCAAGAATCCTCTCAATGAGGATTTGTCCTGGAAGGTTTTCAGACATAGAAATAGGCAATCCAAGCATAGTGGTTTCAGTGCAGGTGTTGCATTGATGTGAATTTTTTATCACTGCTGTTGTGATGGCAGATCTGTTAACGATCTCTTTCAAGTAATATACACAAGAGTTACCCAAGAGATTTCAAACGTTAGCAGAGTTACATGACATTTTCTTTCACTTACACGTGCACACACCTGCAAGCCTAAAGGTTTTTTCAAATTTTTAAGAGATTTAATATTCACCACTTCCTTAAAATGATTGTGTGCTCTGTGGATTAAGAAAAAGAAGGTATCCAACTCCAACCAGACTTGCTTCCCTGCAGAAGTTTTTAGATGCCCAGAAAGCATCTAGGTATTTCTTATGCAGAGCTTTGGAGGAACTGCAGATTATTATCTGAAGATTTGATTGTGCCAAGATTTTCCCAACACTTAAGTGACTATGCTTCACAACACCTGGATAGTTGCAAAGAATCCACCCTGTCTCATTTTTTTTTCCACACTCCACTCTTGCTTTGCCACACTATTAGTTTTCTGCTCTAAAGGGCTCAGATTCCAAAATTTTGCATATATCTGTGCTTTGCTTTCTGTGTCTAAGTAAACAGAACTTTTTTCATATGATCCATAGCTCACTGGAAACCGAATCAAAGCACCGCCATCCAATGCTATTATTTAGATTAGGACATACTATTCTAGCAGGGAATTTGGGGAAAGGCATTGACATTCAAAAATGCCTTGGAATTATTACTAATATCATATTGAGTATAGTATATATGACATAAGAAGTATATGGCATGTATTGAAGAGAACTACGGAAATCAAAGTAAGCAAATAATGGTCAGGAATTTAAAATCAGGTGAACGATTCTAATGTTCTACTTAGAGGAAATAAAAGCTGTTGAAGGGTTAGTATCCATCATTGCTCGCCTATCGTTAAGGACAAAAAAACCAACAATACATGGGAGCTTTTTTGTTCTTCTGAAATAAAGTCAGGGAAAACAAATAACTTCAGTATAAATTCTCTGTTTTGATCGCAGATTAGATTTGCGAATGGAATTGTGAATTGAATGTCCAGCTGGTTTAGAAATACTGATTTATCTCATTTTATTTTGTAGATGCTTCAGGAACTTGCTGTGTGTTTACCACCGGTTCTGCCAACCAGCTTAAGAGGGGACTTACCTATTCTTTCATCAGTCGAGCATAACATTATCTTGAACTAACTATTCCTCTCCACATGGCCTTCCTACTAGTGTCAGCTTATCTTCTGCTGACTCATGCTCAGGGTGCTCCTGTTGAGAATGGGGCACTGTTGGAAACACTAAAGTCACAAGTAGGATTATTCAGCAATAAAAGTGAACGCTATTTGGCACAGGTGAGACCTCCTGGCACAAGCCGACAAATACCTCAGACAATCATCATAGGAGTTCGTAAAGGAGGGACAAGGGCTTTGCTGGAAATGTTGGATATTCATCCTAATATTGTGGTAGCAGCTACAGAAGTCCACTTCTTTGACTGGGATGAAAATTATGTGAAAGGAATAGACTGGTATAGAAGTCTAATGCCATTTTCTTATGGAAATCAAATTACAATTGAGAAAACACCAGGCTATTTTACGTCACCACAGGCTCCAGCAAGAATTCATGACATGAATAGCTCCATTAAACTGCTGCTCATTCTAAGAGATCCCACTGAGAGAGTTATATCTGACTATACCCAAGTATATTACAACAGAGTAGAAAGCCACAAGCCTGTTCAGCTTTTTGAAGATATTGTTATTAAGAATGGAGCACTTAATACCAAATACAAAGCTATTCAGAGAAGTCTCTATGATGTTCATATGGAAAAGTGGCTTAAGCATTTCAGTTTGGATCAGATTCACATAGTGGATGGCAATACTTTAATCAAGGACCCTCTTCCTGAATTACAAAAAGTTGAAAGATTTCTAAATCTTCCTTCCCGAATTATGTCTTCTAATTTTTATTTTAACCAAACCAAGGGATTCTACTGTATTAGAAGTGATGGAAGGGAGAGATGTTTACATGAATCCAAAGGACGCCCCCATCCTCTTGTTAACAACACTGTTTTAGAGCAACTGTATTCTTACTTCAGAGAGCACAATGCAAAATTTTACAGAATGGTTAATCATTCCTTTGACTGGCATTAATGCACTTGGAATCAATGCTTCTTAAAAAGGGCCTGAAACAAACTCTTTCAACCATATCTTTCTAAACTGTAGAGATTCGTATAATGAGAACTTAACACTGGTTATATGCGTCATTGGAATAACACATCTGTTAGCTCATTGAAACAGTACCCTTTATGTTGGGAAAAATAAGTTTCATGTATTTCTATGATTACTGTGAGTCATATTCCGATCTTCTCTCATGCAAACACATAAACTTCAGCAGACTTATTTCAGGTATGTAGCTGTTACAAGATTTGTGCTGTTTTGGAAAAATGCTTCAAACAGTGTAAAAAATGTAAATATTTTAAATGGTATTATTCTAACGGTTCTGTATTTTTTGTTGTTAGTATTTTTTATATCATGCACAATACAGTGATATCGATTTCTAGAATTTTTCATACAGTAATTTGAATTGTGTGTTAAAACAATGGCATACATAGTGGCTCCAATAAATAATTCATCCTCTGTTAATACGCTGAGGTCCTTAATAATAAAAGGAATCTATTTCACTTATGATTTTTAATAGGTGAACTAGAAGCTCCCTGTCTCCTTATCATTAGTATTAAACCACACTCTTATTGGCTTGTGTTTGCAAAAAAAAAAAAAAAAAAAAAAAAAAAAAAAAAAAAACATTACAAAAAAAAAAAAAAGAAGAAGAAATTTCCAAAGTAAGAATGTGAATTGTTTGAAGAAGCTTTAAGTGAGAGTTCTGAATGTAAAGAAATTAAAATAATCCCAGGAAACTTCAATTTACACCACTATGCTATACACTTAAAAAAAAAAAGGAAAAAATATCAGCAACTGTACAAATATTTGATTGTATAAATTATGTCGCTTTGCTCTTGAATGGGTCATTAGTACTACCATATTAATTGTGTTTGTATTCTGTGACTAGTTATTCTATTCCTCTCCTGGCTTTAGTTTACACATCTCCATTGGCACATCGATTCTTGCTAAAAAAAAAAAAAATTTATTTGCTTACCTTCCAATGCATGGAGTATTTTGTCACTTCTAATGCAGTCCCTGGGATGTTCTTTAAGTTAAAATAACATCTTGTTATACTGTATATCTCAGACACGGTGTTCAATATGCTAAGTATGACATACTCAGATTACATATTAAACCACACCCGTCTATACCCCTGCATTAGGAATTTTTTTTCTTTTTAATTATTTGTTTGTTTGACAGTATTGTGCTGGTCTGTTCTCCTTTTTCATGTAAAAATTTTATAATATATTAATACCAAAGAAGAAAATCAACTGGAAATGTTAAATATGGTGCCGAGACAGAACTACAGATGCAGATGTGCCCATTTGACGTTGTACCTTGCAATCCAGAAACTGGTGCACTCCCAGCAGAAGCATTCATTAGGTGCATTCCTCTAAGCTTCTCAGAACACCGGTGAGCTGTAGTTGTGTGGGCCCACTCTGAGCATCGCAGCACCAAACTCCACCTAACCCTGGCGAGGATCCTGAATCTGTGACTTTCTGTCTAAGCCACTGTTCAGCCTGCAGGGATATATGTGGGATTCAGTCTTCCACTTCACAAGCTAAAAGGTGTGTGCTGCAGTGCTAATTTTTATGTTTCTAATACTTTATGAGGGGGCTACTTGGATGTTAGGCAGGCAGTGGTATTCCACTGAAGCTGGACAGAACACCAGACCCAGCCAGATTATGGGGAAATAGCCTTCAAATATTCCCTCAATAAATGTAAACTGTTAAAAATAATAGAATAAATCTTGTTCTTTCTCTCTTCCACTACTTGTATGTGTATATATGAGAGAAAATGATGTTTATTTGTTGTTAACATATGATTAATTTCTAAAATTATCTTTCTGAAGTATGATTATTTATTACATCTCCGATTTCTACAGATGGCCCAAATTGTTATTTACTTCTTCCACCTTTTCTGGACTGTGGCTTCTTAATCATTAATATTGATCAGCTCTGAGCACTACTCAGAAGTACAAAGTTGATCTGAGTCAGGTGTGGAAATACGAATGTATTTCTTTCAAATTAGCCAAAGAACACTATGTTTATGCTAGTTTTATACCATCTCTACAAGGACATTGGGTAGGAAAACTGTAATAATTACAGTTCTGTAGTCTAACAATACCTTTGTCATTTCTCAAGTAAAATTTAACCCAGAAAAATTCTGAACTCTGAATCAGCAGGGTGATTTTAGATTGGATCGACACTTTGTATTTTGTGGGCACAACATTTTTATCTGACAACAGAAGCCCCAAATCCAGATTCTCCATGCTGGTTAACATGGCTGTTCTTTCTGACCAATACAATCTCACTGATAAACAAAACTCATTCCAGTCCACTGATTTCAGAAATACAGTATTGAAGGTAGCAAACCAGCAATTTGTACCATAGATTGTATTTTTTCTTTCAGCATTGCTTTCTGTTTCTTATACATTCCAAAACTTTCCATATTCTTCTTGTTTTTCTTCCTTTCAAAAATGATGCTCCCATTTAATAGTATTGAATAAGAATAAGGTTGGTTTTTGGTCTTGGTGGGTTTTTTGGCAAGAAGCTAATTTGAAAACAAAATATACTTTAACAAGGGTTTCGGGTAGTTGCCAGTAATTGAAGAGTTCACATGTCTATACGTCACATTCAATTTCAGAGGCTTCCAAGAAAAGAAAAAAAAAGTCCAATGTCTTTCTCTATTTATACTTGCAGGCATCAAGTCTTTCTTCTCTGAAGTTTACAGCTAATCTTTGCATGCGTTGAATGCAGGAACACCGGTTGGCAGAAACTGTATGCATCTTTGAATATGCAGGTCCCTTTTTGGAATTTACAGTTCAAGGAGAGCTGATCTGTGATTAGTGATGCATGTATCTACTTGATTTGTTAGCATTTTTCATTTCCGGCTCAGCATTTTTGAGAAGGACAGAGTTGATGGAATTAATTCAATGATCATTTTAGAGTTTACTAATACCATTAGTAGGGGAATTACATTATGTATAGTATAGTTTGGGTGAGAGGCTGGTTGCCTTGGTTAGGTTTTACATAAATCAAGATTCTCATCTGAAGTTTTGTTTTGGTAAGTGGTCTACAACGATGCAACTTAACCTCTGCATAACAGAATTCAAAAAATATAGTAGACTATAATTTAAGATTACAAACTGTTTCAACCAGTTTCTCATTTTGTGGTCTGAAAAATAATATCGCATGCAGTCCTAACCTTCTCCATTGTTACCGTCTTCAAAAGATAACTCTCCTTCCCTTATCCTCAGAAGCAGGATCAGATCAATTTAATAGAAGCCACACTGAGCCATACTTTGGTAATACTGAAATAAAAAGTACTTAATTTTTGGCACTCTCAATTCAAAACTAGTCAAATTTTGGAAAGAACTGGAGGCTCACAATCAGTTTTAAAGTGTTATTAACAAGATAGGTCTCTATTTAAGGAATTACAAATCTCTTACGAATTTCCACAATAGATATCAAACTATAAACTAACTATTCTTCTCCAACTTGTTTATCAAAAGACTTTCATCTCATAATCTGATACTTAAGAGTTGTTTGCAAAAATAAATTTCATGTGGGAAGGTTGCTTAAAGAGATCATGCAGTATCAAAGGTTGCTGGGAACATCTGAAACAGATGATATAGTCACATGTGTAAGACTACTACAGAATTTATGATGATTTGAGCAGCTCTTTGAAGTTGTTTTGCATTCCACAAATATTAAGCTTTCACTTTAAGTACTGTTCCTTTCCTTTTTTAGTTAAAATTCCATAGTTACGGTTGCTTTGATCTAATATCACTGAGAATTAAAAATATCAAGCAACTGCAGCTGTAACGGGATCAGTTTATCCTTTGCGACAATAAGCAGCACACGCACACTTAATACCTAGATAAGCCTAGTATTAGTATTTTTTAAATATGGACTATATATATTACCTATAGTACATAAAGAAAAAGCATCGGGAAACTTAAGAGGTAGGTTGTTGCCCCAAAAAGCTCCTAGTACTTAACTAATGGGAGTAAAACAAAGAGGTTCCTCTGTTGCACTCACCCACGTTATTTTGCCAGGAAGACGGTTGGATTTTTTTTGTTGTATTCGCTGTATCTAGCTGCTCAAAGGCCTTGGGCTGACTTCTCATCTTTTCTTTCATGGCTCAGACTTGATGGAGCATTTATAGTTCCTCTTAAAGAATACCTGTTAAAGCAGAGACATTTTTGGAATATCCATAGGCAATATTGTGGAGAACTTCACAGAGGGTATCCACTTAGTGCACATCATTGTATGCTGCTACACAACATCAACTCCTTCAGTATCCTTTTGATACAAAGCCGATAGATAATCCTATAAAATGCATCAAAGAAAGATTAGATTGACTACTGTAAGGGACCGCATTCATATACAGAGTTTTCAGTGTTCCTGCACATTTCAAAAGTGCCTCAAAAAGAAATGTAAAAATTGGGTTGCTTCCAGCAAGTTTGACTGGTTATTGCCTTTGTCAGTTCAGATGCTTTCATGAGGTGGACAAAAATTTTAATAGTGTCATAATCCCTATAATTTCTTGTTTAATCTATGTGGTCAAAAACAAAAATACAACTTACTACTTTGCTTTATAGGAGCACAGTTTAATTAAAAAAAAAAAAAAAGAACCCCCCCTCAATACCTTGATTCATAATAAGAGTTGCACAATAAAAATACTCACAATAACATTTCCTTGCAGAAAAAGGAACACTTAAATTATTTCAGTAAAGATTATACTCCTGTAGATTATTATTTTCTATACTTGTGGATTTGATCCTTCATTTCCTTCAAAACTTTAATTTTGTCCTGGAAATGACCAGACACATTGGAATTAAAATCAGTAATAATTTGCCTAGCACATTAATCATCACCAGCAGTTAATGTTGTTGACTTACTAAATTGTTTTGCTATTTTATAAAACAAATTTAAAAGTTAGAACCAACAGTGGATAAAAAGACTCTGCAGTATAATTTTGTGATTATAGAGGAATTGTCATGTCTTTAAGGTTAATTAACAGCGACGTGAGCTTAGCACAACTCCTTAAAAATTTTTAGAAGTGAAGATACTAAGGGAATGGGCAAAGTATAAATTAGTACTTGAAGTTGAATTTGCTACTTAGGGAAAATACAACAGATTAAAACAGACTGACATAAATCATACTTTCCTGGTAAAATAGATGTGATGTAAAATGTACAGTATCTCATGTATCAACCCATGCCACAAGTACTGTGAAGTCTATTTTCTGGTGCAAAATGGTCTTACAGTTTCACATTGTATGTTCTTTTAGTTCCATTACAACAACCTCTCAGTTAGTGTTTGAAGAAAAAACATCTTAATGTACACTCTTTACCAGTGGTACAGTTTTTTTCTCAAAGAACATTTCTCTGGTTTTGCATTGTTTCCTCTGAGATAAAAAGGTGGTTTGAGTCACACTGCAATAAAAGTAGAAAGTTATAATACCAGAATTAAGAACATTACTTCTGTTATAGTTCTCAGTGAAAAACATTTTTATATAGGGACTGGTAATAGTTTAAAAATCTCTTTGTATTTTCTCTCTCTTCATTAGAGAATACAACTATGTTATGGTTTTTCTTATTCTGAGGAATGTTTCTCTAAACTCTTACATTGTTACTTTAAAGCACTGACTTAAGAGATTTGAATCAGACAGCAGCAATAAAAGGGAAGCACAGGTAATTAAGAATGTGTTCCCTTTGCCTCTCAGACTGGCTAAGATTTTCTTAGTTTCTAATTCTTTTGATGTGAACATTTTGATCCATCATAAACTTTCTATTAGGATTGTATCAGCCAAACTTGCAATAGGAATAGATAAGGCAAGGGCAACTAGAATGCGATAAAACCTGAGCTGAAGGCTGTCTTTTGCTAAGTATTTATTGACATAATATGGCACAGTTACAAATGAAAATTATGATTGGCCTGGTAAGACAATGCACGGGATGAAATAACAGGCTACTCCAGGGATTTATCTAGATATTCTACATGCCTGAATTAATGTTACGATCATTAGGCTATAGGGACATACGTGAATATACATTTTCAAAACACTGTATTTCATTTTATTAGAGAATTCTACAGTACTGTAGGACACATTGAATACATTATGTCTATCCTTGGGGGAAATGCTGCAGTGCTACTGAGGCAAATTGGATAGGAAGTACCAATTCTCTACACTAAGTGTCGGGCATTTTTAAATTCCTTATGGAAAAATAGCACTAGATGCAGTGGGTTTGTTGTTCATTTGACAAGGACTGTGAGCCAAGAAAAATGCTGTGCAACTGTCATGAGAAGATTGAAGATACTTTTTCTATACTCTGCCAAGATACAAATCTACAACTCAAGACAAGTAACACAGATGGAACACTGTAAACTGCAGGAGGTGCATTGCTGCCTTGAGTGAAGAAAGATTAAAGGCTCATAAACGACATATGCTATAGTTACACACGCATGCACGCATCATACAGAGCTTGCAAAATGCACTCAGTCTAAAACAGAACCAAGCAGAATCTACAGCTGTGCACTAAAGTGATCCTGTTGAGGGCATACGGAACCAGGGGCAGCAGTTCCAATATGAGCTATCTGTAACTTACTGTTTGTTGTATTAATAAACTAAGTCTGTTTAGGCCATGGTCTAGGCATCTTCTGTGAGCTCTTAATATTTTCACCTTGCAGACAACAGGTATTCTCAGATTCCAAGTAAGCTTCACCCATTGTGTGCTTGCCAGACAACCCATGTTTATGGGATTGAAGTTCTTTGTCAAGTGTACATAAGACAAAATGTATAAAATGGATTAACAGATTCTCTGGAAAAAAAAAATTGCTAATGGGTCATATTAGGGCCTGTTCGTGTACAGCGAGCATAGCAGAACAGAGTTCAAGTAAACGGCCTTCCAGACTTTTCAAAAATAAACTTTCTGTGTGTTTTCATTTCATTAATTTACGGGGTGGAGTCTCCTCTACACTGTTTAATAACAAACCTGGAATTTTAAAATTCAAGTTCATCTGAGAAGTTAAAAAATATTTTGGTTTCAGTGTCTTAAATAAGAAATTACCATTCAAAAGTTACTACACTTTTAGTAGCATTAGAAAACTGTTCCACTTTCATTTTATGCCTTGTATTGCACCCTCTCCCTTGGAAAAATATTTTCATAACAAAAGCCCTTTTTGCCAGCTGATTTCAATGTTATATGGGCAGAGATCACAATATTAGTCACTTCCATTAAAAACACAAAAATTAGGTAGGGTGATAGCTAAGTCTTATATTTCCACAAGTGGAAAAAATGGCATATGAAATAAAACTATGATCACTTAAAATGGGTACCTGCTGAATCATAGCGAGTATTGTGTGCTCCAGATTAGAGGGAGAGATCTGGGCTGCTTCAGCTATCCAAATGACTGCTTGCAGCATCTTTTGTGAGTTTGGGAAGAGTGGTTTCCTCCTTCCATCAAACAGACATTCAGGCTTCAATCTGAGAAAAATCTTTTTTCCAGTTCTTAGGGTGCTTGTGTAGAAACACATGGTTAGGTGCCTTTTTTCCCCTCAAATGCCCCACAAGACAGATTTTTGCCAAATAGCAGTATGTATTCCATTGGTAACAGCAAACTAACTTTGGAAGCCCCATTTAATTCATTTTACTAGGTGCTGCTGTGTCCTCCATTATTTTTGTCCAAAACCCCAATTGTCACAGAGGGTAATTATTCTAGACAAATACAGCCACCCAGAAAAGTATGAATAAAATATACTAATCCAGCTTACTATAGCTACTAGATACAATGAACCAGAAAATACAGCAAGAAGTAAACCCTTGTTAGGGTCCTTTGACCATGATTCCTCTTTATCAAATAAGTATTAGGTACAGTTATATATACTTGTATTACTCCCTATCCTGATCATCTGTATAGTATGACCAAAGAGAACAAGATTATGTTGCCTCACTTTAAATACTAAAGCCCAGGATGTTTCTTTCACATGCAACTTCACTGCCAGCCACCCACTATCTTTGATTTTCTTCTCTTTCTATACATTTTTCCTGGTGTTTTTTTCCTTTATAAATGAATTCCGGCTTTTCTCTTTCATGGAATAAATAGTTTTTATCATGAATTGAGCTTACCTGATCTGAGAAAAGTAAAAGGTGAAATATATACTGTGGCTTTCAAAAATAAATAAATTTTGTCTCTGTGCTGTGTTAGTATGTCAGGGAAATCAGAGTACAAACTTGTAAGCAATTAAGACAAAATAGCTAATCCTAACACACATAGCAAGCATAATGATTGAGGATATTCTTTGGAAGATAGGAAAAAAATTCACCTTCTATTTTAAAAAAAAGAAGTATTTATTTGACATTTAGCAGAAGCATTTGGGTTCATGTGCTCCACTAATGTAAAGTGGCACTGACCTCCGTCAGCTACAGTGACTGCAGTAAAACTACTCTGATTCATAGCTAAGGATCTAGCCTGAAATATAGATATACATAGAGAATGCTACTTCAGCTTTAGGTGGCTAATAAGCCAAATGAAATTAGTGTACTTCCTGAAACATACTCTTATCACTTAATACACAAATTAAACATTTCATAGTAATGCTAATATAGAAGTTATTTCTCAATTTCATTGAGTAGGAATGTAGGAATTCTCATCAGTGAGCTAGTCAATGACAAGCAATAAACTGCATTGTCTAACTTTGTATATGAATGAGTGTATTTACTGCAAGGAGAGAGGGGGGCAAAAATTCCTCTATTTGCATCGCTGGCCTCATTCTGTCAACATATCACCCAGATTGCTGGATACACACAGAGATGCATTCTGGCAACGCTAGGAAGGGACCTGCATTTCCTGCTGTCTATTTCAACTTATTAGTAATAGGATGATGCTTCTGGCACATCTAGAATAAATCGATGTTGGATTAATTCAATTCAAAAAGATGTCAGGAAAACACATTGCAAATTCATTCATCACAAACTTGAGACCAATATGTTTAAAAAAAAAAGAGAGTACCATGGTAATTATGTTTACATGTGTAATTGCCTAAAGCTGAGCCAAATGACAGAATATATTCTAACACTTTCCAACATGCCTTCAGTGCTGATTAAGCCACCAGTTCATAAAATAAATATAAATATAGTATTTTCAACACTAACAGTAACACAAAAAAAATATTTTCATTAGTTTTGGTTTACTTTAGAAAGCATTTTATCCGAACTACCAAAAGATGTTTTTTGTTGCTGATGATTCAAAGTTGTATTCACTGACCATTTCTTTGTTGTTCACTGATGATCATTTAGATCTTTTTGAATCTCAAGGAATGACAGCGCAGCAGTATTTTTTAAGTGGTAATAGGCTGGGCAAGAACAACTGCCGAACTTCACATAATTGACTTAAGCTTAGTACTGGTTGAAAAATTTTATAAGACTATACCTAACCAATTTATACATAGTATAGTACAATGCCAAAAGTAAGAGCAATAGAAAAATTTGAATAAACATTTTAGCATTTACAGTACCTTATTGATAGGGAGATCAAAATAAACAAAACAAATGAGAGTCTGATTCTGTAGCCTTTGACCAGAAAAAAATCCTACCTTTAACAGATGTAACACCTGAGCTAAGGCTGCAGATGTGGACCATCGATTTGAATGCGCTGTATTGATATTTTATTCACACTACCTGTGTCCTTAGTAGCACCTTGGATATAGCTATATCCTACTCAAGGCAAGTAAACCTGTCAGAATTTCACTGGATGTGAGGATGAATTCAGATTTACTCATCTTGCAGTCATGACAGGCAGATGAAATACATATAGAGTAATAAAGATACCTTTAGCAAAAGAGTGTCAGCATGTTTAGTACCTTACCCTTTGTGCATTTTACAAGTGAAGAGCATAGAGATGTTCTGTCTGAAGTATTATAATACCTTATGATTTAAAATAGCAAGCATTATAGTCTCTCAAAGATTCTCAAAAACACTGGAAAGTTAAAAAATTAAAATTAATAATTTTTCATAAACAATGTCCAAGGCAAAAAGTGTTGACTTTTTAATAAGCTTAGAACATTTCAACAGTCGTTCTACCTTAGACTGCTACTTTAAATCATAACAGTGAAATAATTACAACTAAAAGTATTGTTGCACAAAGCTTTCTGGTTATAGGTGGAAAGCATATTTTTTGAATATACTGAATTTGTGACACATTTGAGCT
This sequence comes from Phaethon lepturus, assembly GCF_000687285.1. Taxonomy (NCBI): domain Eukaryota; kingdom Metazoa; phylum Chordata; class Aves; order Phaethontiformes; family Phaethontidae; genus Phaethon; species Phaethon lepturus. The sequence continues at coordinate 35,715 of NW_010527566.1, forward strand.
CTGAAGCAAAAACATTCCACGCACCCAGTACTCCAGAGGAAAAGATACTGTACACTCTTGAGTTTATTCCATTTCAGAAAGCCCTCAGGCCCAAAAGTCTCTCTCTCCTAACCGTCAAGCTTGAAATGGAATACAGGGCATCAGAAGCTCAAAAATGCACTTGGGACGCAATCCTCTTGGGACTTTAAATATTAACATGAAAAATCTTAAACCTTGGGCAACCAGGCAGCTGAGACAGATAGCAAAACATTGTGAAGAGTCACGCTCCCTTCTGCTAATCTCTCCTTGCAACAATAACGTACAACTACGTAGTGAACTGGCTGGTCATTTATGCAAGTTGCCCAATGTACTGCATGTATTCCTTTAATCTGTCTGCCATTTCACAAAGACATGCATCATGATTATCATCAGGGAAATCAAACAGAGCTTGATCTCATTTTCATTGCAATAAAGTTAACCGTGGCTTCAGGTCCTTGAATTGCAGCCTCTGGTCAGTAACAGCATGTAGACGGCACAACCTGCTGGCCTGCAGGAGCGGTCCCTCATCACAATTCAAAAATCCTAGGGAAATAGCACTTTCTTCAGACCTCCTGCCTGAACCAATCATGGTAAGTTAGATCTGCTGGGATTCTGCCTTAGCTAATCTTGTCTTTTTATCACATGCTTCAGTCATATAAATGGAAAACAACTACATGTCTTCTTTAGTTATAACTGGATATAGATTATGCTAATGATAACTCAGGCCATCTTGCTCTCAAACTCTACATAAATCAGATTATGCTTTACACATAAGTATAAGAACCAAACCAGACCCTTGTGAGACACAATGCTAGGCAAAAGCAGGCAAGAAAATAACTAGGTTCAAAAGCATGCTGGCACCATCTGCTGTCCCAGGTGGCTTAGAAAAATAAGCCAGTCTCAAAGAACTGCAAGACCGAAAGAGAAATTTTCTTTATACTACTCATTTTGATTTTTACCTTCCATTTTAAGCCTTTAGGGTATTCTAGTGTCATATATCCATGCTTTTCTCTACAACCAGAAAACCTAAGCATTTTCTTTAAAAAATAATAAGCCAAGATACTTACACTAATATATTCCCAAATTTCCAACAGATGAAACTTTGCGGGGAAAAAAGAGCAATTACCTTGAGACTTGTACTTCAAACAAAGGAGCTGGTAAAGTTGGAGAGTCAGTCATCACACATCTCCTCTTTCTAGCTAATTAGCTGGAGAACTGTCTGGATCTGCAGTATCAGAGAGAAGATGATGCAAAAAGGTTGTAGGGTAAACAGTTATAAATCGCAGGGGCCAACCTCTACTCATCAGATCCTCATTTAATTTTATGCTAAACGTCATAATTCAAAGCCAAATTCTTCTGCTACTTTAATCTGAATTTGGCTTGTGGTAGGAACTTGTAACATTTAGATCAAACTCTATGAACAACCAACTTTGTTAGTCTAGGGGATATATGCTTTTGTTAATAATAATCTGTGATACTTATTCTTTGCATTTTTTTTCCTTATAATGAGGCATGCTATTCTTTAAAAGATTTGTGCAACATGTTTTAAACAGGAACTCCAAATTTTCAATCTCTGCCCTATAGTGTTCATTAGATTACTTAATTATCCACATTTCATGTGGATTTTGCTATTACTCAGTCTTGAAGCTTTCCTATATGTTTATAAGAAAGGAGTTAAATCAGATTAGAGATATGTTCATGCTCCAATACTGTCAGGCATTCTACCTATGAGAATGAAGTATAAATTACATAATTTAATAAATGTCTTATTTGATAGCTAACATATTTATGGTTTTTTGATTAATTATACCTAGAAGTTAGTAAGCCTGTTATGGATGGGAATGACATCAAGTTCGCATTTGTAAACCCATCAACAAATGAATGATCAATTTTTTTAAAGTGCTGGGAAGCAACGATTTCACAATAATCTTTTAGTGAAATCTTAGTTAATTTAAATCTAAATTTAATCCTCGACCAAATACCTGTACTCTCGCACTTCGTAAAAAATTACAACGTGAAATTTCCTTCTAGTCTTTGGGAGCCTAATCTCTCCTCCATCCATTTCACATCTATTTCAGTTTATCCATACCTCAATCACTGTGACCAAATAACTAAGAGAAACTAAATTGTTTCAAAGCTTTTTGTAAAGAGGAAGGAGCAGTTATCTCTTCAAAGCTCCAGGCTTACTGGCCAGCTGTTAATTTATTGTGACTTCCTTCAGCGGTAGTTAAATTGGATGCATGTTTAACCAGGGAAAATTTTGCAAAAAGGAAAGGCAAGTGCTGTTGGGACGATTTCTTTACATGATGCTATAGAATTTTAAATAAAAATAAAAAAAACACACTCTCTTTACAGACAATGCCTCTGTTGATGTGAACCACTGTTGGCATCCTTTATGTACACAATCCTGCACCAATCAATACATAGTCACAAAGACTGTGTCATTCCCTAAGCAGCTCCCTGAACTGCACAGACAGAACACAGCTATACTGCGCCTATACCCTTGTTACAGGCAAAACATCCCCCGCGACAGGTAGCCTGTTCTCTGAAGTGGTGTATCAGTGGTGGTTATCAGTCTGATCTACGTATAAACCTTGACAAAGAAAATTGAAAAGAAAATAATTTCTCTTCCAAATTTCTTAAATGCAATGGACCCATGTCTTTCAATAGCCGGGGGGTGGGGAGCAGATATCAAACTACTGGAAACATCTGAGAAGGGAGACAGAAAAAGCCTTGCATTTATTTATTCCAAAAGCAGACATTCAACAGAGCTTCTGTACTGAGAGAAATCTCAAACCCCACAGAAGTCGTCAACATTAAAAGCATTCCTGTCATATATGGGGTATATAAAACAATGCCCGTATTTTAAATGGAAAAAGTTAAAATTTATTGTGTGTAAAATGCAGATTTACCTAGATGCTGGGGCGTAAGGATATCAACAAATGTTAAATAGTTTTTTTATTTTAAAAAAGAAAATAAATAATGAGTTAAACCGTAAAGGAAAAAATTGATGTATTGTATAAGGAGAACATTAAATAGATAAAATTAAATGGGATACAGTTTCTCATGTATTTTGTGTAAATATATTATTTGACTGTGTTTAATCTGTTTAATTATGTTATTTTTAGACCTATCAGGTTATATTTTTCCTTGCAAGGTTAATCCATGTTGTTTGAATACTCACTATAATATAAACCAAATACTGTTTGTTTTAGAAATACTCTGTATTATAAAAATTCTCTCTCAATTAAACTTATTTTATGTAATATGCTTCTAATGGTAGAAAATGACAATATGAACATTAACAATCAAGCATGTTAAATCAGATGCTGAGCCAATAAGAACATTTTGCAGGCAAACTAAAGCCATGGTTGCTGTTCTTGGATTTTAAAGATACATCTTAGCTGTTTCACCTAGTTCATTAGAATGACTAGCAGTCTGAGCTGACAGCTACAATTACTTTTTTCCCTGCCACAGCAGTAGTTTCTTATTTTTTCTACAGGTAGTTGCTCGTGTTTCTTGTGGGAAAGCAAAACAGAAAAAAAATAGTACTTCAGAAATAGTTTTCCTTGAAGAAGTATTACCTAACTATTTCCTTTTGACTAAAGCTAAGTTTTAATCACAAATATCTAACTTGTTCAAGATTTTTGTGTCTGTCTGTGTATTATCTTTACTCATCGGTGTCAATCAGGCATGCAGGATTTTCTGCGTGGCCAAAAAGAGTCTGACGCTAAATATGGAGGGTTTTTTTAGTGCATGCAAGAGTGCAGTACGTATATCTAAATAAGTACTTTAAAATTTGTTATTTCTGTGTAACTGTAAGTAGAACTGGTACTGGCTCAGTAAATTTTTCAGATGTATCTATTTAAAATGCAAATACGTGTATATGTGAATATCAGGGTCTATGTCTATAAAAAGCACTTTAAATGTTCAAACTCCTAATTATATTTTCAAAAGATTCCTGGGAATTTTTTCACTCAGATCACCTTTCAATTTTTAATTTACTTTATTAAGATCACAATAAATCATCATATTGCCAACTTTTCTATCTGGACTTCATTAACATATCATCAGATAATTTATCAGTCACATCTCATATATTGCTTCTCATACATCAATTTGTCATTTTTCGGCTTTCATTCTCGTCTGTATGAACTATGAAAATCTTATCTCAATTCTATTAATCCAGGACATAGAAATTTTAACTATTTAAAGTCATCTAAATGCTTAAATTAGCTAAGTTTAACCAATTTTTTAAAATTTCTTTGCTTGATAGATGAAAAATATTCTAAATTACTGAAGTATAGAAAAGGTTAAATTTAAGATTCATCAATGCTGTCAAAATCTTGCAATAACAGATTCATAACCATCCACATACAGCTAAGTACTATGTAGATCTAGCAGTATTAATAGTGTTGATATAGCAAAACTTCTAATTTCTGTGCAGTCTTGGATAAGTCATCTAAGCCTCCCTGAATCCCAGAGCTTTTCTGTAGGACATCAATCAGAAGAACAGTGCCCTAAGTAAACACTCTCCTTCCAGCACACATAAGGCACTATGGAACAACTACAGGTTGCCCCCACTTAGAAAATGCAGCATTCCTATTTCATGGAAATGTAGTGAAGATTCAAGGTTATAAGGCAATCAGGCACACACAAAACCTAAAATGGACAAATAAGTAACCACACATGTGTGAAGTAATACGATCAAAATGATACTAAAAATGCTCTTGGTTGCTGGCCATCTGCCTCCATTAGAAGGCAGGTTCTCATCTGCACTTACATTCAGGTGAAATACATACTATCAAATGACATCTACACCTTCTCTGAGTTTCCCCTGATGGCTAGGGTGGCAGAAAAGAGCTACTGCGTAAGCGAGATTCAATCTCAAAACGCCAGATATTGTTTGCAGGAACAGAGGTACGTTTTACAAAGTTAAGGTAAAGTATGCAGACTACCAGTAGATATATAAGAAGTCCATGTGGATTAGCAGCAACTAGAAAGTCAGAGAGTCATGTCAGTTAAACATATTATTCTCTGAATTTTGAAAAACACAAAAAAGCCAACTGTTGTACACAATGGTTTTAGCAGATCGCAAATAGTCCCATCTGAAAACTTTGTAATATAAACAGAGGACTGATTCCATAAATGTCTGATGAAACCCATCACTAAGGATAATAAAAGCCATACGATTTTGTAATAACACTTTTGCAGGGGTGAGTGTAGAAGAATTTATAGAATGCAGACACCAGGTAGAAGCAGGAGAGGCTGTAGATAATCTGTCAACATTTTGCAAGACTGCAACTATAGAAGACAGTTGTGAGCAACTGTGAGGAATGATCAAGATGAGATTCATGTCACCTACCTTTAGATGCTTACATTGTAGCTACCTGCATGTAAGTTTATTGTCTAGATTTGTTCGCTAAGAAGTAATATGCAGTAGGGGAAAAATATTCACTTCTAGAAGACAGTTCATCTGGCCTATTTTAGACATCTATGCAAGATAATACAAATTATGCCCTAAAAGCCTCTATTTCTGTTCACTGAAATCTTCAAAAGGTTAACATTTGCAAATATTTACACTGGAAGTGTTCAAGTTTGAACAGATGAATCTTACCCAAATTGCTGTCAATGAAAAGAGCAAATGAAAAGTGTTTATCTATAAACCTGGATGAAAACAATCATATTCATCCCCACTCTGGCAAGCGAAAAAGCTGTTGTGGCCTTAAATAATTGTGGCAGTTCAAGTAGAGGTATTCTCTTTAATTCATATGCCTCCTGTTATTTATATGCCATTGTGCTCTAGGTCCTTGTTTTTGAACCTGTATCTGATTTATTCAGTAGTGTTCTGCAAAGTACTCAAAGGAAAAATTTTCTACTAATTGCTGTTAATGAACCCTTCAAAGGCAGCTACAATCAGCTCCTGACTTGTGTCAGTGACCTCCTGAAACAGCAAATGCCAATGAATGATTATACTCTGTGAAAAAAAGTCCCTTTGTCCTTTAACTTCACTTTATCTCCTTAGTTCATACTTTGGGATAGAACTAAAAAGAAGACAGTAGTCATTTCTTACTAATCTTCTCACCTCAATCAAATACCTATTATTCACCTTCTTCAGACTGAATTGTCCTGGTTCTTTTCAATCTCTCTCTGTTCCTATAGAAGTACCACTATACCTTTAATCACTTTCTTGACACCTATCTGGACTCTTTCAGTCTCGACTTTATCTTTCTTAAGCAGCTGTCAGAGAAAATACTGGGATCACAAACATGTACAGAGATATGAGTAACAGTTTCTAACATAGGGTTTCTCAGATTACCAGTGAGCCTGTGCACTTACTTGTTCATTCCTTGAACCTAAAAATCAAGATCTTCTTATATCAATTTATAGACTGTAAATGATCTTCTAGATTACACAATAATATGAGGTAGAATTTGTGGAAGTTTCAAATGACAACACAAACTTGTAATCTCTTGTAAATATAATGTAGTCATGAAAATAAAGTGGCAGTCTGACAGAGCAAATCTTTTACAACTCCAGGGGAGTACTGTGGGAGAATATTGCAAATTCTATTATAGAAAATACAGACCTAACAGTCACAGAGCCAAGAACAAGTATAAAGAACAGAATGAGTTAAGAGAAAAGAACAAGATATAGGAAACAAACAAACAAAAAAAAAAACCCACAGTAGAAAATCAGTTGATCTAGGGAATCTGCCTGGATGGTAGGAGAAAGATGCTTCGAGAGATCTGGGATATTTTACGCTGGCAAAAGTGTCAGAGAAAATTAATTCCCACAAAGCCCATATAAAATTTTTTAATGTATCCTATGAAGTTTGTCTGAGACAGACATCCTTTCCACCCTCTCCCCTCCACACCAAAGAACCACACAATGATCAAATGAGATCTTTTACTCCTTTATATCAAGTTGGATGCTGAGGAGAAAACACTAAAGAACAACTTTTCCTGGACAAAAATTTATCTGTCTTTGTAAAGTTTTATTGTTGGTCAGAAAAAAAGAGGTGGCATAATACAGCTGAATGATCTTGGAAGTAAAACCATCACTCAAACTCTTTAAAGATTTCCTACCCATTTTTCGTATAGCATTGATGGAATATTTGGTCCAGATTAATGTAATTGTTTATATTAACCTAGTTATATGAGGGATAAGTGAGAGTCACAATTTCTTGAAAAATTTGCAAACATTTCAAATCAAAGAAAAAAAAGAGACCAAGCATTCCATCAGAAAGCTTCTTAAACAGATTCTGCATGACTGTGAGGGGGAAAACAAAAACAAAAACAAAAACAAAACAAACAAAAAAAAGCCAACAAAAGCAAAGGTTTGCAGAGAACTGAAAAAAACTTTAGGAATATAGATGAGCCGAGTTCACTGAAACAATCATTCTCTTTGAATAAACAGTTTTTAGACAAATTTTATAGCACCAGGATGACATCAAGTGGCTATTCAAGCCAATTACTCCACACGTGCTGGAAATAGTCATTGTGACATCTCCTTGATAAACTATTCTTATTGTGTAAACATAATTGTATTACCAACAACTGCCTCTATTTTAAATTCAATTTTTGCATGTCTTCAAGTCCTCCGTGCTTTCCTCAAGCCTCCCTCCAGAAATAACAACCCTAGAAACCTTCCAATTCATGAAATAAATCTTTTTCATCTAGTACCTTTCAATTCAGAAAATCAGAAATGTAGATTTCTTCAGATTTAACAAGTTTATTAAACTTTGTAATAACTGAAATAATTAGGCTTAACTAGTCAGACTTTAACTAGAGGGAAAGAAATTCATCTAGTACCTTGAAAGATCTTCTTGGTGTGTAAGGCAGGTTATTAGTAATTGAAAGAAATTTCACATCTTAATACAGCGGGAACAACCATTTACTGAAACAACTTCCCCAGTGATGTGGGAGATTTCCCATCGCTGGAGGTTTTCAAGATGCGGTTGGACAGGGTGCTAGATAATCTCATCAAGGCTCCCTTTCCCATAGGGTTGGACCATATGATCTTTTGAGGTGCCTTCCAACCTGGGCTATTCTATGATTCTATGGTCTAGACAAATAACAGCTGTAGCTTCTGATAAGCTTGTATTAAGTCGATTAAAATATGATAACCAGTTTAGAACTAGTTAATAGATAAACATTTCAAGCACCTTTTGACTTTATTAATAATATGTTTCACTACAGTTTGTATTTCTCAACATTTTATTCCAAGAAACGTCCATACTCAAACATGGCAGTAAGGATTATAGTCGAAAACTGAATTTGTAGACAAATATCTAAGAGTGTTGATAAGACAATATCTTTCCAACATGAAGAACGTGATATTAAAAGTTTACAGGTTTCCTTCTTAGCTATTGCACAGAATATAAGTAAGTCTTCTCAAAGAAGAAAATTTATTCATAAATAGCAGAGGTAATGGAATCTTCCTATGGATTTGTATCCTTTGATCCTCCTACCAAGCTTTACTCACTACAAGAACCTCACCCTTATTCCAAAGAACCAGATGTATTCAGCCTGCTTTTCCTTTAGTGGGACATTGAATAAATCTCCTGCATCTAAGTGCCAGTTTCCAGATTCTCATAGGAATTTAAGTATATTTGAGATTTGCTTGTATGAGTAGCTATCATTTCAAATGTTATTATGGGTGTAATGACCAGATGGGGAGACAGAGACGTAGTGTTACTAGTAAGCTTTGTTTCCCCAAGGAGGTAGTAAAAAAAAAAAAAAAAAAAAAAAAAAAACCCCCCCCCCCCCCCACCCAACTACTGCCCTAACCAAATATCAGTTTTCAAAGTGTCTGTTTCCCTTCTTTCTCGTGTTCTCCCAATGCCCTATATGAATTTATTGGAGGCTAAAAGTCTTCCACATACCTTTTGTTCATTCATTTTTCCCCAATCTAAATGTACCTATAGGTATATACCTTGCAAAAGATTCCTATAGGAGTTTTGTCCAAACCTTGTCTTGGCAGCAGTTTCTACTCTGCTTGCACATCAACTACTACCTTCATTCAAATACTCAAATGACACCAAGCTGTCGAGTTCTGCCAAGAGTTCCTCTAAGTTATGTTGTCATGTTTTTATTTAAAAGCTGTGATTGACTCTTGGAAATATATTTTTATCCACTGTGAAGCCCACAGTAAGCAGATCTGTGCTACTTCCTAGAAAAGCAGACCTTAAGGAAGCTACTCATCTAGAAGAACTAGGCTGCCCTTCAGAGCCTAATAATCACCCAAAAGTCCTCAGGGACTTTTCTAACAAGACAGTCACCTTGTATTGTCTTGGGCTTTCAGAACTGGACTTGATGAGGAATGACAGCTCTTAGTCATGGCAGACTCTGGAACCAATAAACTTCTTTTAGATGACAGACAAAAAACATGCTGCATTTAATCTGTGATTTTATGCTACTGGGTGTAACACACATTTTTAAAAGTTTTTGTCCTCTAAATATCTATACATTTTTTTGCTCCAATAATTTATTCATATTGAAAGTAGTTTTAGAACAATAAAAGCACTAGGGTTGCAGGTATTACCAGGATTAATTTAACCAGCGTTAGAGTACCAGCAACTTTATAATCACCAGAGTTAGCATAAACGTTTGATTCTGTTTTCGCTGAAAGTCACAGCAAAATGCATGAGGTTTTAACAGGAATAGACTTGTGATCCTAACATTTTTAGTACTTTATGTTTGAATTTTTTAAATATTTCCTTTTAGTAAAACACTGAAAATGCAAGCATCTGTAAAGTTCAGGCCATTATCCCTTTGAAGACTTCAAGCTATTGCTAGCCACTTAGTCTTACAAGTAACTGGCCAAGCATTTAGCCAAAGTAGTTCAATTGGCTTTTTCTAGTGGCATTCCCTTTTTATGTCCACCTTTGGTAGCTCTACCAATTAATTTTCTTTCCTTGCTTCAAGATCAAAAGGATGTTCGTTCATGACTTCTTTGTTCAGAATATTTTTGGCCTTTCACTTTTAGGACAAACTAGAGAGTCAACTGTAAGCTTTGAAAGTATATTTGATTGCCATGATGCACAGATAAGAAATCATACCCCTATTTTAGTCATAGACTGAAAATAAAGAATACAAAATTAAGTGCTAACCAACTGACATCATTAAGTTATTGCCTGTAGAACACTGTCAGAGAATAGAAACATGGGGCACTCATCTAAAGCACTTTATACACATTACTTTAAATAGTATTTGATAAATATTTATAAACATTAGTCATACCACAAAACCTGAAAGATAGACAGGACATCTTATTTCTTAAAAAAGGACAGATAAAACAAATTAGGAAACCTGCTCTTATTGTTGTCAGATGCATGTTCCAATTTCCATAACATATTTTTCAAAGGTTTCAGGTCTTTTTCTCCAAATTAAGGCTAATAGTATGAGTGTCAGAGAGAGAGCATGAGCAAGCACAGGAAGAGAAAGAGAGCACATGTGCACACAAAAACTCCTGAAAGTAATTTCCCATAGGCTTGAGCTTATAACAATGGAAAAAATCTAACAACAAACACCTGTAGAATCTCTACAATGAGAATCTCTCAATCAAAGAATCTCTCTCTTAAGAACCTCTATTAGGGGTTCCTTTTTAACAATAATTCAACATGTTTGCAATACTGACATCACTGGGAAATTCAAACTTTTCCAAGTACAGGAGCAAAGGAACAAAGGGATTGTAATGCAGCAGTCAATATAAAGCCAGAGAGAGATGCTTTCTTTCCAAATTCCTAGAGAATTTGCGTCCTCAATTTCTTTTGGCACAGAAAAGACTGGGAAAGAATGTGGTCTGAGTACAAACAGGATGTTTGGATACCTTCCTTTTTAAGCATGAGGAAGGACCTTTACTGGCAGACTAGAGGAAGACATGAATTAGAGAAGTTGAGACAGTGGAGAAAAAATAAGTTACTGAAGCAGTCATATTGAATGCTAAGTACTTTGTAAACATCAGAATTACTTTGCCTTTATTTAACTGTTTTCATGAGAAAATATCCGAAAGTCTAAATAAAAATATGTTAATGCATTATCACCTAGCAACCTGAGGCTTGTTTTAGGTTTATTTTTTTGAAGGTCAGATCCTTACTTGATGGAAGTTCACGTAGTTCCACTAACTTAGCTGTAACCAGCTGAAGTTTCATGAGTTATAGCCTAATATCGACAGGAAACATACAACTTTTACAACTGCAATGCCTGCCACAATGATAAAAAATTACTTTTTCCTTTCTGATGTGGACTGCTATTATAACTTGAGGTATAGTCACAAAGGAGCAATTAAGGAAAACTTTTTTAATTAATTTCTGGTCCTACTGAATATGCAGAACTTGATATTGCAAATTAAAAGCAGATTGTAAAACAACTAGATAAAATAACTTAGTTGTTTTTGATTCATTAATGCAATCCTGCATGGTGAATCTAGCCATCAAGAATGCTTATGCTGTTGCTTAGTCAACTGCAGGCAAATTAAAAGCTTCAGAAATAGCATAATACAAGATCAGACCCTTTCATCGACAGACCAATGTTTTCCTTTTGATACGGGCATGCTGGCAGCATCACTTACGACTAGTCATTTTGTTCTTACCTAGTTTTAGCTCCAGCTAAGCTTGGCCTTAGAGATCTCATCTCGTAAGTGCTCAAACAATGCTTTTATAGCACCTTCCATTGGCACCTATTCTAGTCTCCTCTTTCTATTATATCCTCTTTTTGCATTACGAAGCCATAACTGACTATCTAGTGTTGGCCATGGTCTTGTTTTGAGCAGGAGGTTGGACCAGATGACCCACAAAGGCCTCTTCCAATCAATATTTCTATGACTCTGTTAATACTTTTTTTCACTCAGTATTGATTTCTAAACTGATATTAAATGTTACATTAACAGTACATATAAAAGTTATTTTTTAGTGCAATTTACTCACCAGAATACAGTCAATATTAGTTTTAGAAGCCACAGGGTACCAATCCCACTTAGTAATCAGTAGTCGTTATCTCAGGAACAAGTTATTTTGACAAAAATTTTGGTGCTTATACTGAACTGTCATTATTCAAATGAAAATATTTTCTTTGAAGAACTATTACTGTGCTGGTTCTTAATAAGTTAAGAAAGAGAAAGATGACAATTTCAGGCCCTAAATGTTGATTATTGGCTGGTATCATCTGATGATACACATAGACATTTTAGTATACAGGCAAAAATATGTCGTCTTATTTTCCACATCATGCGAAAACAATCTGATAAAATCACTTCATTTTGCCACATAGGGTTCAATTCCCTATTCCTTTACATGTCATCACAATAATTTATACCTGTTCCAAGGGTATGCAATTTTTTACCAATCTGGACTGGTTTCATTTAACACCTAATTTCACTCAGCATATGTTCAAATTAGTACATGAGGTGCAAACCAGTGGTGAATTAGGATTCAAGGCAGATTACTGTCTGGTAATTAAAATTTCATAATACACTTATAGAATGAAAGTTCATCTAAGGCAATTCCTAAGAGTACAGCTAAGTACACATGAAGGTGTTTGAAACTCTTAGTTCTGTCACCTGACAAGCAGACAGAGGTTTGGGTTAGCCCAAGGATGTAAACTAGATAGGAGTTATTCCCAGATATGTGTCTAGATATACCTCGTTCAAACTGTCTCCAACTCTGTACCACTGGGATATCCTAGCGAGACTAGGCAGCAAAACCAAAGTAGGGCTGAGCCCATTTCCTTGTGGACTTTGCCTCCAGATCTGCAGAAATAAAATACTGTCACAGGCGAAGCAGTCTTAACATTCAAGGAGTTATTTATTGCAAATTAACACAAACTTCTAATCACCAATTCAGGTACTGGGAAAAAAAAAAAACACATAAGTAATTAAACAAACACTTATGGAAATGTCTTTCTCCCCACCTCACCAGGCTCAGCTCAAGCCACACTCTTACCCTCTGCTACTTGCAAGTCTCAACTTCCTTTATTTTCACCATGGGTTATGTTCTGTTCATCCCAATTCCCTCAGTGAAGTGATGGACAATGTAGGAGGTTGGCATCAAGTGTGTAATAGTATCTTTCTACAACCCATTTCCTGGGCCAGGAAAATGAGGTACACAAACAATGAATGAAAGTAACAGCAAGACAACATTTGTGTTACAAGAACATCCAGTTACCAGTCTTTGTAGGGAATAAGGAAGCTTTCTTCTGGAAAGATTAAATTGGCACAAGCCTTCTCTTTTTTTTTTTTTTGGCCTTCTTTAAAGTACCAAAAGAAAACGTAAAGTCCCTAGAAAAAAAAGGTATCATGCAAATTCGCTGCAAGCACAGTATGAGCCCCAGCAGGCAGATTCCAAGGTAACAGGGTGATAAAGAACTTGACTTCAAACTTCAAAGCTATAGGAAGAGCCTGTAGGATGCTGAACCAGAGCTAAAAGGTTATCCTGCAGCTAGATTGATTTAAAGAAATTTCAACTTCAGGAAAAGCAAAGGTATTTCTATAAAGGGAAGGAACATTTTACATAGTCTAGAAGAGAGTATAAAGAAATAAACTAGATAACAAATAGCTGTTGTGTGCAATCATCAGGCCAGGAAAAAGCTAAATAGACATAAAATTAATTTTCAGTTTCCACACCAACAGGAGTGATTATATGCTCTAATATGCAACACCTAATTTGGGTGCCTAAACTAAGAAGCCAAGTTTGTATGCAGAACCACAGAAACTTCCTGGACTATAACACTCAAATGTTTATTTCGTTTGCAGTCCCCTGCAAAGAAAACATAAGGCTGTGCTTTTGATCCTATCTCTGCTTCAAAAGGCATCCACCTGACATCACTTTACTCTTTCTCACTAACAAAATGAAATTGGCATCTAGTGGCAACACCTTGAAAACAACAACCTCCAAGAATTTTTGCTATTGATTTCTTCATTGACAGGATTTCACTCATTCATGGCAGAATAACGTGAAAAATTTCAGGAGTTGTTTCCACATCAGGGGAGTCAGCCTACATGGAAGAATGCAAGATCGTGCTGATATATCTCTGCTAACTCGGGTTCCAAATGCAACAGAGATGAATTACTGCATTGCTCTGCCATGGGCAACTTACTCTGTTTTATCAGCAAAGCAACTACCCTGAGAAAACATTGATCTTCTAAAGCCATAGTGCTTTCGAGATCTAAGCAAGTACATAGTACTGCATTGTGCCATGTCAACACTTACCAACAGTTGAATTTCTGTGAAAAATTAGGCTACTAGGCTAGTTTGGACCAAAATATGATAATTGGTTGACTGAACACATATGAGAAATGACTGAGAAAAAAGAGAAAGAAATGGGAAAATTACAATAACTAATATCTCAGTTTAGTTATGAACATATGCCTAGGAATGGTTGCAGCTGAGCAGCAATGGATGGGGAAATTTTACAGTCTCTCTGCTGGTTCCCCACCATTTATCACAAATTGCATGCTCTACAGGACTGAGTTTTGTTTATTTGTATTTTCAGTTTGTCTTTTCTATGACTGTAAAAGATGTGACTGTATCCAGGAAACACCTCTGGAGGAAATGGTGAGTTCTCTGCCCTAAAATTCAGCACCCAGCCAATCTTAAATAGCCCATGTCTTTTGAACCCTGAAGTTCATTACAACCCTTATTATGGGGTTTTGGGTCTCTGAGCAATGCAAAAAAAAAAAGTGTAATCAATGGACATAAGAAGTCTCAACATGAAAATTTTCTTCTGACTGTATGCTAGGTACTGGTTTTGTCTACTACTTTAGGCCCAAGAGCCAGGGCTTATAGTAAAACAATACATGTTTCAGTTTTTCTAATTAATACAGTATACAAGTAAGGTCCAGCATAAAGATAACAAAAGATACCACAAAAGAGACTTCTTTCTCTCTCTGGACAATATACACTGACAGTGTATACACTGTCCATCTCAGGCAAACACAAATTCATCATAGGAATATGTCAGGGACTAGAACCACTCATGAAGTGTTAATAGTGAAAATATTCATGAAAATATGCCATATCATTACATTTTCTACAGCTTCTCTGGAATTAAGGCACATTTATACTCATAATTTCTACATAAGAGGTAATGCAGACTGGCTTCATCTTACTAATTACAGTTTGCAGTATCAGACCCTTGCCAGTAGGGGAGTCAACAGTTGAACAAATAGCGCAAAACTCTTCATACTCCTGTCATGGCAAAACAAAAGATAGTGCAACGTTTAACTCAAATTAGGATAGACATGAAACAGACCATTCATCTTTAAGTGTGAATCTTAAAATTTACAACAAAGATTGTGGTAAAGACCCTATGGTGACAGATGCATGGCAAGATAATAATATTTAAACATAAAATCAGGTCATAATATTTAAATATAAACAAAATTCTCTCCTCCTCAAAGTAAATTGTAGTGTCAATGTAAACTGAACTACAGTACAGGTTCTAGGACTCAGAAATCCAGCTTCTTGTGTAAGGACAGCTTTGTTTATATGTGTTAAAAACACCCCCACACACCCCGAACTTCTCCCTCTAGTCTGTTTTTTGTTCTCACTAATCTCTTGCTGTTCTAATTTTTAGGGACCTCAAGCTACCCGAAATTTGTTCTATTTTTTCATTGTTTTAACTAAGTTCAGTCTGATGATAGCAAAAGGAATAGCAAAAATTCTTTTTTAAGCAAACAAACCTAGGAGTCCGCTGAGCTGGCAGATCTTCCTGAGCTCTCACAGCTTTAATTTTAACATTGAAAGGCTAATCAAGTTGCATTTTGAAACTCTGTGAAATGTTACTTCCTGCTGCTAGACTCAGTGCTAGTAATTACAGACTGTTTTTTATAGAGAGAGGGGAGGAATATCTGCAGAAAACCTTCTTACCTAAACTTGGCAGAATGCCTTTCTGCTATTAAAAGTCCACTCAAAGGCTTACTTTCTTGCACTTTCTTTTTTGTTAAGGCCATTATGCTCACATGAAAACAGGTTTTTTGCCTGAGTTCAGCTCTTCTCAAGAATTTCAGCTTGGATCTGTGAACATATGTTTTCCAGCAGAACTAGTTAATGTATTTCTGACTTCTTTTAAGGAAAAAACAAAACACACCCCTCTCTCCCCAACCCCAAAAAAACAAAACAAAACAAAACAAAAAAAACAAACAACCCCATAGATCTCCCAGCTTTCTGTATGTTGTTAACAGAAAACAGAAGAAAGCCCAGAATTTGTCTTTGTTGATTTGAGATTTACTTGGGATTCAGTATCAGCCCTGCCCTGCTTAGCTGTTATAACACCTCTTACTTACCTGCTCCTGGTGCAGTCACTGGAGGCAGCAAAAGAGTAATCTTCTTAAGCTCAAAGGCTGAATTTACTACCTGTACTCAGGCTGATTAATTCCTTTCAAATTGCTCCTTGTGGAAGAAAGCACTATTCAGATACAAGCAAGGGAGATAGAAGCTAAGTCTTATCTAATCTTTACTGCTATTAAAGTATATATGAAAAGGGTAGTAGTAATATTATTTCATCCCTCACACACACAGAGATACTGTGCATGGCATCTGAGATCTGGGAAGAAAGGGTACTATGTCAGTGTTAATTCATTCTGAATAATACAAAAAGTGAGATGTTGCCCATGGCTGAGCACACAGAGGATCTATTCTATAAGAGACTGGAAATGAAGAGATGAGATAGAGCATTTGCTTTAAAAATTGTCCATCCTGTAGGCTATCCAGTTAGAAGTTGTTACAAATCAGGATGTTGATGGAGATTCAGTATCTTCTTGGCTGCCTCAGAACAGCTGAAATCATCTAGGATTTTTTTTCCATTTTCTTGTACAGGTGATACCATCTCTTCTTACTGGAAGAAAAATGAGTGTAGTGGACAAAGTAGGAAAGATACGCAAAGCTTTTTGGGGGGTATTTAAGTGAGACCAAGGGGAGAGCAGAATAGATCAAAGAACATTAGAAAAGAGACCCAGAATGTGTGTGGGCTAGCATTTAATGTACTGAAAGTTGGAAACAAATAAACAAACCAAATGTGACAATTTTTTAACAATATTAATTTTAAGTTCCAATAGCTATTAAACTATTTTTTATATATAGACATCTTTCAGATGTCATCTGCTATTCAGCTTATTGCCATAGTGTGGCAGTGTGCCTTCTCTGACCTTGTTTCATTCCATGTTAATAAACCTGGCTGGTAAATATGGGGTTGTAGGGTAATTTATGTTGGAAAGATTCTCAGGGGGTCTTTAGACCAACCTCTGGCTCAAAGCAAGGTAAGCTTTGAACAGCTGAGGCTGCCAGACCAGGTTACTCAGGGCTTTATCCACTTGCACTGTTAAAACCTCCAAGGATGAAGCCATACAATTTCACAATGCTTGACAGTCCTCATGGTCAAGAGTTTTTCTTTACATCAAGTCAGAACCTCTCTTATTTCAACTCATGTCCATTGTCTCTCATCCACCTACCATGGATCTCTGTGAAGGATCCAGCTAGTAATCCTGTATTGGGAAGCTGCTGTTAGGTCCTCATGAAGCCTCCTCTTCTCTAAAGTGAAGGACCTGAGTTCCCTCAGCCTGTCCTCATAGGGAATGAGCTCCAACCCATTTCGGACCATCTTAGTGGCCACCCCCTGAACTTGCTCCAGTTTATCGATGTCTTACTTGTACTGGGGGACCAAATACACTGGACACAATATTCTAGATGTGGTCTACTGAGTAAAGGGGGATAATCACTTCCCTTGAGGTACTGGCTATGCTTCTGCATAGCTTCTATATGCAACCAGTGGTTGTCTAATCCAGGGAGAACTCTGTTAGGAAGTTGTGGCTAAATTATTTCTCCTTTTCCAGAATCAAAGGAGCTATACAGAGTATTTGTGATGTATTATTTTCCTTTTCCAGTGGCTATATAGCATATCTGTGCCATGTCACAGTGGTGACACAGTGCAGTTATTGATTAATAAATACACAGAAAACTGGACTTGGTGTTAAATCAGCTAGTGGCTTAAATTACCATCTTGATTTCTTAATTACTGTATTTGTTTCCTCCATCAAAATTTTTCTACAATTTTCTTGTTTTAAACTTATTTGAATCCTACAAATTAACACTATTTTAGATGTTTCAATTCACATATTATCCAGTAAGATTCTGGAACAGCATCTGCCACCTGCTTATAACAGTTTATATTCACTAGTTAGTTCTCTGTCTTCTAGACTCTAAGTCCTACTGCATCAGAACCAGCCACTGTGGACATTGGGAACCTAAATTCCTGGCTGTTTACTTTTAAAAAAAACAACAAACAAACAAACACACCAGCCAGACAGAACAACTTGAAGATTATAATAGGATCCTCAAAGCCCTAGAAAGCATTGCAAATAGACTTTTGTAGTATCTTATATCCTGTTAACAGACCTATGAGTGATCATAATTTATATCTGACCTGGATTTGGACACAGCAGAATGTCATGCCATTTGATATTAAGAGATTAAATTAAAAATAAAAGCCATCTAGACACTTTAGATGGCTATTTCATTTCACTTGGCTATTACTGCCATCTAGTGATATAATTTACAATCTTCAAAACTTTCCATTTAGAAATTATATTGCATCAGATGTATTTGGAAAAGTGCAGGACGTATTCTAAAGTCTATGCTTCATTTACTTATTAATGGAATGCCCCATGCGAGCATGCAATTATGTATATATTGAGTTTTGAAAGTTAGTATTTTTCTCTCTTCCCTATAAGAATGCACTTGAAGACCCAGTTACTAGCCTTAGAAAAGAACTGTTCAGAGCCATAGCAATAGTTCATAACATATTCGCCTCCTTCTCTTCTGACAAAAGTCCCTTGAACAGGCCATATTATTTTTTAATATATATGAATATAAATTATGAAAATAATTATGATTAAGGGAGTTAATCTCTTCTTCTTTTCAGTGAACAGAAAGTGTTCTATCTTTGTTTGAAAAGTAATCACTTCCAAAATCTCCTACCTACCTAACATGAGACCATGAAGTGAGAAAACACTTAAGAGTGAAAACTGACTCCTAGGATATTTACTGAAGGCTGAAGTTCAAACAAGAATCAGGCACACAATCTTAACCGTGAAGATAAATTGCCTGTTAGAAACATTATTATTTGTCTGTGATATGATGTCTCTACATCAAGATTAAACTTTCTAAAAAATTTGCTAGAGCTCAGACTGACAATTTAATTCGTATGAAAAGATGAGTTTTTATGATCATCTGGTTTTACTTCCTACGTAGCAAACTACTTCGCAATTTTCTGTAGTTATGTGCATTTAAATTTTTTCTTTTAGTCAAATTATCTCACTTCTCTGCATGGTCATCCAATTCATAGTCCACCTGAGTTTACACTAATTTGTGCATTGAACATAAAGAGATACAAACCCAATAAAACAAAACCAATATCTAACAATCTAAGACTTGACATAATCACATCAACCATACTCAAATTTGGTTTCAATTGTTAGTTGAACTGCGTATGAAAAACCTTCCCACACAATTCTACCATGGGACAGTTCAGACTTTCACCATAGCTTATCACAGGTGCCTGGGTCACAGACCAAGCACTGAGAACTGAGTTGACTGTTCAGTCAACAAGTTCTAACTTTTTCTTCACAGGTTGATCTTTTTGTTTCTCCAAGTACAGATACAGGTCCCTAGGGCACATTTTTATACTCATTCTGACATCTCTCCTTGGTATATCCCCTAGCTCTGTCACAGAAAAACCTTTCTACAAGTCTTTCTCCTGCTCAGCTAAACAAACTCTGTGTGATCTGCTTCAAATCCTGTGATATGGGAACCTGTATAACAAGGCCACAGAATAGTTTATATATGCATTTGAAGAACTTGTTCCCATAGCATCTATTTAGCCTACAGATGTTAAGCATACAGTCTGTAGGATGTTGACATTAAGTAATTCTTGGGCCCTTTATTCTAGCAGAAACTTGTATAATAAGCACTTTGACTATCATTATCATTGTAGGTTGATGAATATTCTGTTTGAGTATTTCCAAATATCAAATGTCTTCCTGTATTTTCCAGTTCTCCATGTTAAAACAAACATGCACATTTAATTCTGAGTTTGGACTTAATTCTCTGTATAAAATAAAACCTGATTATTTACCACACAGGTAATCCTATTGTCACATACAGAAGCAACCTCCATTTTAGCTCACTTTGTCCTAATCAGCTCCAAAATCCCAGCTTCATTCTTAGATTTTCAGCTTTTTTGGTCCTAGATAAATCTCATTGTAACAATACAATCAGGAAAATGCACCTCTGATAATATTAACTATGCAAACTGGAAAGAAGAAAATGCAAGTCAGACATTGTATTCTGTACAGTGGATTTCCATTCTTCCTGGAATCTCTTCAGATTTAGATACTGTTAATACATATAAAATCTATCATATTACAGTCAGACATTCAAAATACATATTTACAACCACTTGAGTAAACTGGAAGAAAATGCTGCTTCTGAAATCAGAGAGGTTTTGGCATTGTTAATTAAATACACAGATTATGCTGTTGAGCACATCTGTGACTTCTTGCGTTCACTTGCATGCACTATTTTGTGAGCCACTGAGCTAAACATCGTATCTAAAACAAGAGATGACTTCAAGTGATGGAAAAGCATTTTGAATTGTCTTTTTAAGAAGCCATCTGCTAGTGTCAGCAATCAAAACAAGAATAGAAAGTGGAAATCATGCCCATACTGATATTTTTTATTGTCAAATTGTGTAACTTGCTAGAGCTAGCAAAGGGGATCAGACAGGTGCTTTGAAGTCAGTGTGTTACCCAGAACTGGTCCAGAAAAAAGGAACAGTCAGTATTTAACTTTGAAAAAAAAAAAAAAAAGATAATACCTAAGAATTTTTTTTCCTGAAAACAACTGTTGGGCTGCTGCAAAAAATAACATCATGGGATTAAATTAGACATTAGTTCTTGAACTGATCTACCAGTTTGTCACTACCAAAAGGGGGGGATATTGTTCCTTCTGCTTCTGACTATATACCCTGTTCCTTCCTCATTCACATTCCGCTTGCTCTGGCTCTCCCACAGCTCATACCCTGCGTTGAGTCAACTCAATTTGAATTGAACCAGAAGAAAACTAACCTGGCTAGGAAAGGAGTTTATCTATGACTTAAAGACTTGAATCAATTTAATCACACAATCACTTAAGTGCTAGAGCTGCTATGAGGGAAAATGTGCGATCATGCAGCTAGGAATTTACCTATTCTCACAAGAACAAGCTGTTAGATTACATCAGTCATGAAATGTAAATTTATCCTCAAACTGTGCCTCCAGATAGTGCTTATTGACAAGATTTAGCTCCACTTTCAAGCCATCTATACAGTCTTGCTCCTTCCTGTGCCCCAGTTCCGGTGCTTGTCCAGCCGGTGTACTGTCATGATTAAAAGCCTTTCACTTTTTCATTGTCACTGACTCACTTTACTGGGTTAGTGTGCTTAAAAAAAAAAAAAAAAAAAAATCAAGTCAAGCAACCCGTCTTGGAACTAGCATAGTAAAGGAGTAGGAATATTTAATCAAGGCATTTGCAGAAGCCAGGCTAGTCCACAGAAATCATACCAGCTTAGTTTGCCACTAAATTGCAGTCTCATCAAACTTATAAAATGCCTTTACCCGCCCCAAGAAGTAACAAAAAATATTTCTATACAGTATTCTTAACTTTTCATTCCATTTCCCTTTCATCGATGTTTTGGACTACATCAGTCTTTCTTGAATTAAGGACATGTCAATGATAGCAGAACAGGGCCACTGGAAGATAGAACTGGGGCATCATTTGGTAGAAAGACAACTAGACAGTGCGTGGGGGGTATTAGGCCAGTATTTAGCTCACTCTACTCCTAATCTTTACTGTAACTGGGAAATTTTCTGAGGTTTGCAGTTTGAATTTCTCTAGCAGACTTCAGCAATATGTTAAATTATTTCATTCTAATTCTAATGATAATTGAAGAAACATAGCTGAAAGATTATCACACAGTGATTAATTGAAAAAAACAAGACTGTGCTAAATGTCAAGTTTCAAAACAGTATAATCTTATTAAACTGATTCATTATTTGCTGTAATAAAGACAAATCTATTATAATTAAGTCCCTATAAAGACAATATGCCAAAAATGATAAAAACCAGCTATGAGATTATGAAATTCAGCAATAACATACCCACTATAATCACAGTCTTTATAACCTCTGATAAAAACAAATTAAAAACATAACCATGATAACAATTTTACCTTATCACAGTTGGCTATTTATCTTCACAGATTAAAAAGTAATAACACAAGGTATATGGAAATATATATTTTTTATAAATCTGTGTTTTTTTAAGCAAACCTGTACATAGAATTGCAAAAAGAGAAAGGATTAAATGCTGTGACTTTTATTCCAGTTTGGAAGTAATGTGCTCAAAAATAAAAGACAGGGCAAGACACCTTTGCTTTTTTCATTTTGCTAAATGTAATACTCGGGAAGAGTTTTGAGCTGGCAACATTAGAGATGCAGTTTGACTGTTCAGCTACAAAGTTCAGGACAGGCAGCAATCAGCTATTGAACTAGTCCACCAAAAACATCAGCTCTGCTCTGACCATCTCTAGTTCAATTCACTATTCACTCTCATTCAAACCCTTAAAAATTCTCACTGGTCTGTTGAAAATTAGGCTAACGCAGGTGTGATCTTTGTGGTGAAACAATCTCAAGATACACTCTTTTTCTGCTACAGATATAGCTCAGTGTTACAACCCTATCACATAAAACAGATCAACTAACACCACTCCCACAAAGATCAACTTTCAGGTGGAACAGATGTAAGGAGGTCTCTAGGTGCAGCTTCCTGCTCAAAGCAGGGTCAGCTTTGAGGTCAGACGAAATGGCTTTATCCATTTAGGCATTGAACACCTCCAAGGACAGAGACTGCCCAAATTCTCTGGGCAGCTTGCTCCAACGTTAATGCAAATCCTTCCTAAAACAGGATGACTAAACTATTTTCTTTGTACAGTCAGACACTATTGGGCAGTAACAGCACTAGAGGACTATGCTGAATTTTGGAGCAGAAAAGTTCCTAATGTCTGATTCCTGGCAAAAGCAAAAATGAAACAAATTGAACAGCTGATATATGTTCAGCAGAGCAGCCTCTTCCTCTCGTACAATGATAATGAGGGATACAACAAGAGAAAGCACCCCCTTATAAATACTCTTTGAAATA
The DNA here is from genome assembly GCF_000687285.1 of Phaethon lepturus. Taxonomy (NCBI): domain Eukaryota; kingdom Metazoa; phylum Chordata; class Aves; order Phaethontiformes; family Phaethontidae; genus Phaethon; species Phaethon lepturus. The sequence goes on from NW_010527566.1 coordinate 58,963, forward strand.
CTGATCATTTCTTTGCCTTTATTCCTCAGAGACAGATTACCCAAAAAGCTTCTTTTTTTTTTGCTTACTTTTTTTTTTTCCTCTCACCTACTTCTTCTTGATGAGAGGTGAACTGAGAAGTTCTGAACAGTTGCTAGTTCAGGTAACAACCATAAGGCAGTTTTCTTTTAAAATTCAGATGGTTGTAGATCCACATAAAACAAGGCTGAAAGCAGCAGGTCTTAATTATTTCATTCAGCAACATGATCTGGCTGACTGCATCTAAAAATAAATAATAAAATTAACTAGGAAGATCAAAATTCGTTTGATCTTAGAACACTCATCTGAATGATTAAATAGCTACCTTTGTATTTTACTACACACAAATGCTGCTTCTCAATACTGGAAACCAGATTAAGACCCAAATAAAAATCAAGACCAAGGCACTCAGAGAATACTCAATCTATATTTAAATAATTTCCCATCTATAAAGAGCAAACCATGACTGTACATTATCATCTCACATAATTGTCCATTTCACTCTCTTGGTCAGTAGTTAAAAGAAATTAATATTCAAAATTAATTCCTTAATCTTTTCAGAATTCATCATTTGATTTTTATTAGAAAATACATTACCTAAGAAAATTGCCAGAAATAGACAATGGAACTTTTAATTATTTGAACAGAATTAAATACTGAAACCCTTGTGCCTTCAATGAAAAGCAATATGCTGTGAAAAGAGAAAAAAAAACCCAACATTTTATACTGAAAAGTTTGGAACTAAATATTGGTACTCATTTGTGTTTCTAACTTTGCAGCTCTCTGATCAGCTGGAATGCATGTCTTATTTTTTGCTCTAACTTCGGAGCTGTTTGGGCTTCAGTCATCACAGGGCTATACAAAGTATCTTTATGGGGCAAAACATTAGATAATAGAGAATTACCTAATTCCTAAGGAATAACCTAAGAAGAACCAATAATGAGAAGTTGAAAAAAAGAGAAATGCAAATCAAAACCTTAAACAAGGTGATTAAGGGGGGGCGGGGGGGGTGTGAATTACCAAGAAAAAGAAGGGTCCCATCTTTTGATATTTCAGTTAAAGTTAGGTGATCTTTTGAAGGACAGACTATGGTAAAACAAAATTATGAGGCTTAACAGCAGAAGTCACTGGTAAAACTTAATAGCCTGTTAAGTGATCACCTCATATTAAACTTCCTAACACTTCTTGTCACCTTGAGTTCCATGAATTCTAGCTCATTTACAATGTTTTGCATCAAAACAAAATCATAGTTTATAAGTGTCAGAACACTTGAAGGTGTTCTGACACTTATAACAGAGGAGAGGGAATCAAAACAGAGTTAAGCCAGATCTTCACTCAGGGAGAAAAGCAGAATAATCCCAAGAGGTTTTTCTTTTCTAAGGCTTAACATCTTCAGAGTTCATTCTAACAAGAGGATAACAAGAGGATAGAAATCTTTCCACTACATTGTCTGATAAGATACATTTCCTGGATATAAATTGGAAAATGAAAATGTTGATATTCCCATTCAAAAGAGTAATTTTTAGACAGTAATTCTGGTCATTTTTATGCAGACCTGCATTCCACCTGTGTATTTTGGAGTCTGATTTGAGAAATGTTTTGCAATAGTTTGGGAGCAATGGCATAACATAAATGACTTTCGAAATTATTAATAGATCCCTTATGAGAATGTTTTCCATCTAAAAAGTCCTTACTGCAAAAAGAGAAAACTTTTCACTACAAAAAATGTCCGTTTTATCAAAGCTCTGGTTTGTATACATTTTGACAAGCTTTGAATCCTTATTTTTGTTGAAGTATCTTTAAAGATATGTATATACTGAAAAAGGATTTTCATTTTCTGTGAATAAATATTTTCAAAATAAATTCAGTGAAAACTTAAATGAAAAGAGTAAGGAGGATATAAAATATTGAAAGGTCTTTAAACCCCTCACAGTGAAACTGACTGAAAAAAGAATCTTCTATTCAGGAAACCATTTTTTAATATTCATTCTGCCTTAATTTTTTAAGTCAAAATAGTGTTAGATGTTTTTCCGATGTGTTTGACACACACAGATCACCCAACATACTTCAGAACTTCACATAAAGAGTTAAGATTTGCAACAATTTTTAAAGAGTGAATACTTACTGCACAAAAAGGAAATATTTTTCTTTTTGCTGTTTACCAGTCTCTCTCAAAAAACAGTTTGTGCAGGTGGTACAGAGGCTGCTTAGAGATATTCTTAGCCACAGATACTGCCAGACGTGGATTACATTTGTTCACAAATTGAAATAGTTGGCTTGTTTTCCTTCTCTGTTCTAGGAGCTCACAACTCTGCTATGAATTGTCTGTCACAATTCAACTAATGATAGAAGAATAGACCATTGTGCAATCCTGCACTGGATTAATCTTTTGGGACAGATGAGCCATTACCCAGTACTACTTATGTGAATCCCTCAAAGCAATTGGAAAATTGTCTGTTTAAGTACAGAAGCGTCAGGAGATACTTAGGTTCAGGAGCCTGAAAGACAGTAAAAACAGATCTGAACAAATCTGTGTAGACATCAGTAGTAAAATCCTGGCCTAATTACATCTATCAGAAAAATATATTTTTTACGTCAATAGAGCCAGAACTTTTTCCTGATGTCCATCCATTTCTATCTGTCCTTAGTATATGACAACTTTCTTTCATATAACCTGTATAAAAGGATCAAATTTACACATGTAGGAAGACAGATCTCGTCATGTCAAAAGGGCAAATCATCATATTTTCTCTCATTAAAAGTGAAGAAAACTTTAAATGGGAATATAATTTTCTCTAATTCTTCAGCAAGCCAAGATTAAATCTTGAAAATGTAAGTAAATAAATTTCAGACCTTACGCCACTGCAGTTGTCATGTTGATACAAATGAATAGAATGTATGTCTAAAACCTTCAGGAAAAATAGCTCTTAAGTTGATTCAGCAGTCTCAAAGAACCACACCTGAAGGATGTTGTTCCATGAGTTTGAGATGTTCTAAATTTTCAGTACAAATCAGGTTGTGTTGTTTAGAAGATTAAACTGGCACAACCTCTCATTGAAGTGTTTTCAGTTCTTCATCAACACTCAAGAGAAATAACCTGCTGCTAAGCTGGGCAAGTACTGTACTTCTTTTTCTGATATAGAATGTAACTTTCAAAATAAGTACTTTCAAAATATTTATTGTCTCTAGAAACAGAAGCCTTAGGGGAAAATTATTTTTTTCACAGCTCAGAGTAGTCTGCATTAGCTTGTTTCCAGGTACATTTATTTCTTTACTTCTTACCATGAATGTGGAAATGTATGTACTTTTGTCATAAGCTGGCTGACACATTAACCTCTAACACAGACACAGTTATTTCCATACTTCACATAAATTAGCAGACTAATTTCACCCTAATATTTCCCTCAATAATGTACCTCAAACCACTAAACCTTAGGGAAACTACAGACAACCAAATCTATTTAAGAATATTATGCATTAGTTACTGTGAGATAGCCAACATGCGATAAGAATATTTTTTCCTATTAAAGGCTATTTAAATGGCAAGTTTAGTTCACATTTAGCTAGTACTTGTTAAAATTCTCTATTCTGAAAGCAGAAATGCAATGTTTCATGGCTCATTTTAATTTTGATTTCAGTACAACAATTATCCCACAACACTATATATGAATTATCCCATAACCATATTTAAACTAAGATCAGAAAACATATAATGAAAGCACCAAAATTATACCCTAGAAAAAGGTTCTTCTTTAAAAATGGACTAGATGACTGTTTATCACAACCACTAAATATTAGCAAGCAGTCTACTGCAAATATATTCAAGTTAGTATGCCCTACTGACCTAAACATTTTATTAACAAAATCTCATGTCCTGAAATAGAAATTTTAACCATAGCATATGAAATGCATGTTTGATAGTTTTTCAGCAGGTTGCTACAAGTAGAAAAAAGATCCCCAAATATATCAAACAAATCTGAATTTTATTCTTTCTCTGCTTAATTATTTAATCTTTCAGACTATCTGAAACTGAGCCTGAGACAGGAGCAAGAATTTTAAGTCTGACTAAGATTTGGGTGCCTTATTTTTGACATGTTCAAATTAGATACCAGAAACTTTGTTTTTAAGAAACGTGAACAATATAATAATTTAACAAATCCTTCAATCAGGCTACAGAAAATGAGAAGTTACTGTATTTGCACTCAGAAATCTTAGCACAAATACGTCTGCTGTAACATTACTTTAAAAACACAGTAAATAAAATGTAACTGCCCATAATCAGCTAAGAACTGTTGACCTCTTCATATCCATAACTTTAACATTGTGTCATGCTGTTTTCACAAGAACGCTCTCCAAACAGTTTTCAAGGTTAATTTTGCTGTTACTCCCTCTGGCAGGGTAAGAAGATAATTCCGTCTCCTCGATAATTTCTTTCCCAGCTCGATATCAGTAACTTGTACCAATGCTAAATGAAGTTTTCATCTTTTGTCAAGGCCACTGTTTGAATTTGTCTGTCTGCTATATTTCTAAAGGTAACACTGATACTTCAAAGGATGCAGGAAAAAAAACAATCTTGTTAGTGAGATTGCTGAGAATGTTGTATACCTTCAGTGACAACATTGTAGGACAAGCTGCTGTATTTTTCCATTTCTACCTCTGAGTAATTAGAATTGAAGAGGATTTGCTTGAACCTCATCAAAAGTATTTGCCCCTATGGCTGTATAACAGATTGGAAAAAGAAAAAAAATCTGTTAGTCACAATGTCAAACATTAAGATATAAATTAACTGTATAATCCTTAAAGTTTTCCTTTCCAGATCATATCCACGAAAAAGTGTTCCATTCCTCATATTAACCACATTAGTAATTCTACCAAAATAAAACTATTCTTCTAAGTATAGACATGTAAATTTTTTTTATATTTTGGGGGTGTGATGCCTTTGGACACAGGCAGCTTAGTTGTTGACAAAATTAATAGATTCAGACTTAAACTAAGCACTAGATGTGACAACAGTACTATATATTCAGAAATCCCATTTATTAATGCAAATCTTTCAGGTTTGAACAAGCTTCTAAATACTAAAAAGTGAACTTTTGGGCCTGCTGCTGTGAATCAATGTAATTTCAGCCCACAAATCTTTAGTCATTTACATCAGCTGAGGATCTGGTCTACAGGAGGTGCATTACTTTGCATTTGAGTCTAACAGATTGTTCAGATGTGCTACCACCATTTCCTAATCTCTCAGAAAAATTCTTGAAGTACTCGAAATCTTGTGAGCCAATCCACATCTTTATAGGTGAAAGAAATCCTCACATTTTATTAACATGGAGGTATTTTTCAACATGCATCTGAAATGCATTCTTTTTTAAAAAAAGTTATCAAATGACAATGTATAATCTATACAGAACTATTGCATTACCTGCAGTAAGAGCTCAGGCAAACAAATGACAATGAAGGTGATCCACACTTGCTAATGTTTTATATTAACAAAAGGCCTTCAGCTTATACACTGGCATAGAGCTATGACAACAGAGAAATAAAATAACAACAAAAGTTTTAATTTCACTATGCTGTTTACCATACATTATTCCAATTGGAAATGAAGTAGGTAGAGACAAAACCCAGTCTGTAGGGATTCCACACAGTTACCAGTTACACCATCCTGGGACAAGACACAGAAAAATGGTTACAATTCAGGTTATTAATACCTTGAAGGTGTAGTTCTGCAGTCAGGCCAGAAGATCTTGGTCGTACTAAAATGGGGAGTTCTTCTTTTTCCCTACACCTTGCTACATGAAATCTGTCTGAAAGCTAAATTTTTGCTGAATTTTAATCTTTCTTTGAAAACTAACTATTTAGTTGAGCTTATTAGGTTATGGAGAAGTATACTAAAAGCCAGAGCCAGCACAGAATAAACAGCAGGACCATGTGGCTGGGATTCAGAGAGAAAGCAAAGATGTATCAGTGAACGGTTACGATTGTCCCGGCTGCCAAGAAACTGAATCTTTAGAAAGATTTGTAACTGACCCAGTTAAGGATTTGCTTCCACCAATGTCTTCCTCTAGATTTCCACAAGCATGAACAGTGAGGTTTAACTTTGAACAGGTTGGATTCCCCAGTATTATACTTAAATTCATTAGTACTTCAATAAGTGTACTAATGAAGCACAGTGAATGAAGACAGCAAAGTCACCTGCAAACAAAGACAAACTGAGAATTTTTAAAACTGTTTACACATGTTTCTTTCTAAGGAAATACAAGGTGCCAATAGTTCAAATGCTTCTATCAATGCTCAACTTTAAACATGACTTTTATTTTTTCCTTGAAGACAATGAGTCCGCAGGGACTTAAAATGAAAATTTTGTGAGAGTATACCTACATTGCTGAATTTGAGCGATCCACTAAGGTATACAGGAAGATACGAGAAGCTAGTAATGCAAAGCCATTTTGTAGAGTGTTCATTCAACTGCACATATTTGGTAGAGATACAGAGGCTTGGGGCAGCTTATCTCCCTAGTCATAATATTACAATAAGCTCAACAGTCTTTTCCAGAGACCTGTGGAACAACAAGTTGTTTGTCCTACTGAGGGCACAAGGGAATTGTCAGCTACTGAGCTGTTTAGCCTCTTTCCTCACTGATACTCCGGGGAAGACACCTGCAGGCAAAAGCATCTTGCAGCCTTTATTATATGCTTGAAATAGATCACTCAGCAGATGAATAATGGAGCACCACATTTTATTTCATATATAGCACTTGAGAGGGAGAGAGTGGCCAGCATCGCCACTTTAATAACAGTTCAAATTTAGCCTGCCTTAACATGCAAAATTGAAACAAATTATTTTTATTTTCCCTTTATGAAAGCTGGATTCATACCCTGATAGCCCATAGTAATCTGCGGTTTAAGACAGCTCTGCACCACATAAATGAAAAGTACAACCATGTATGTTCAAATTCTACCAACAGACCATCCAAACACATAGCTAAGCATAAGTTAACAGTATTTAGGGGGAAAAAAAAAAATGCAAAAGCCACACTTGCAGGGGAAAAAAGGTTCCCCAATAAAATATTTAAAAGAATGAGCACCTTTTCTCCTTAAAAAGAGCAACAGGGGGCAACTGAGCAGTAGAAAAACTTTTATTTGTGTAGGTTTGAAAAATGCTTGTATTAGTTGATGATATATCAAGTGGAACTTAAAAATAATCAGATTGGAAACTTTAGTTTAAAAAAACAAAACAAACAACAAATAGTTCTATTCGTTGTGCTGAATTTCTAATGAATCTGTACAGCTAAGCTGGGTTTCAGCTTTAATTTGTGAAATACTGGCACTTCATATATTCTTCAGACAAAATGTAAAAAAATTATGCAGATTTTGAGGATCCTCTAAAGTCCAGTGTTTCCACTGAGAATCTTTCACTGACTTCAGTGAACACAATCAGATCTCTGAATATGAGTTTATTCCAGTTTAGTTTCATAATCTGTTTCTTGCAGTTTACATACAATCAACTTTGTTCATTCTACTTGGCCCAGAAAAACAGTTTTGAAGGCCAACTACTGTATCTTGCATTCTTTTAGTTAAGATGCTTGCCAACTTCATTCTTTCAGACTCAAAATATGCAAGCTTTCTTTCCAACATCTTTGACCATTCATGTCAGTAGCATATTTTTTATATTTATGCTTCAACTATCTAGGTACTGTTCATGGATCTTCATTTTAAGGCAATTTAATTTAAAAAAAAACAAACACAGAATAATAGAATAATGCATCTTGTTACACAATTAGAACTTGGCATTTGCAAACAAGAATGCTCAGTCTCTTTTGCTTGTTTAGTGTCTATATAAATGGATTTTATGCAAATGAACTTTTTTTTCCCAAGGATCACTCACCAGCTGCTTTTATGCATTCAGTGTATTTTCCTGAAATGATCTTGCATAGGTCCTGCTTTTAGCTAAACATTTCAGGTTTTAGGCACTGAAATAATTCACATACATTAAAAAAAAAAAAACCTGGGCAGAACATTACTATATGAAACTTCCAAAGCAGCCTAACGTTACATATAAATATCATGTACATCTCTAGTACTTCTCAGTTATGCTTTCGATTATAAAGTTTACCTCAAATATTACAAATAACAGTAACTTAATTATGTGTTTGTCCAGGTAAGTATGTTATGTTGCAGAATAAATTAAAAACTTATAACCTGACTGGGTCATAATTTAGATTCAGAAGTTTTGTCTGCAAAGCCCTTGGCAGCTCCCCTGACCATCTGTTAAGAAGCTGTGTGTGGATTTTTGTCTGGTGAAACACTCAGGGTAATGTAGGTCTGTAGTTTCATTGAAAGGGGTTCATCATTAGAGAGAAAAACCCTGACTGCATTTTATTAAGCACATTACAGAATGAAAAAATGTAATTCTTGCTCTATACAACCAAGTACAAAACAGAAGACAAGGAGTAGGTGAATACGAGACAGTCCCACAAACTAGTGCTGACAAATTAGTCAGCATGATGAGCAATATGATCAGCCCCACAGCAAACCAGCTATCAAGAAAGTTCTTGTAGGTACCACAGCAAAAGGTGAATTTTGATTAGTTTTCTGGAAATCTATTAAAAAACATTGCAGATGTATAAGCAAAGCCATGTTGTAGAGTAAAAAGACAAAGATTCTTATTTGAAAATGTTATAATGAATGTTGTCATCCTTGGTTAATCAGAGGCACAAATCAACTTCTCAGTAATGAATGAAAGGAGACTGATACAGGTACTGATTGTGTATGAAAGGCCTTGAAAACAAAAAAAAAGTAGTTCCTGTTTTATGCAATAGGAAAGAGGAAAAGCAAAAAGGCCCCAGCCTGCTTCTAAATACTGTTGCTGTATCTGATGTCAGATGTTTTACCTTCCATAGGGCAACATATTAAGAAATATTAAAACTATATGTAATGCTTAAGGAGGAATGTTTCTCTCAGGCACTCACAGAAAAAGTGAAAATAGAAATCAAAATATTTCTCAGAGCAAGGACAATAAGTCATCACATGTCTAGATCACAAAGTGCTTATACATTAGTCCTAAAAAAAATTCTAATTTAGGCCACTGTAACCCAAAACACTTTTAGAATATAGCAACAACAATTATTCAGAATGTTTTTAAAGCTGTGTTCAGAATGTGCGTTTTAACTATAGTCATTCATAGATGCTTAGCATAGATAAAGACAGAAACCAACTGAAATCACGCGTATATACTCCCATACAAACGTACATGCACCAACCATACATTTATCAAGAATGTTAAATTCATTGTGGATACTAAACATCTCTACCTGTCAACTGTCTGAAATTGTACCTATGATCATCATGTTGCTAATCAGAAAAGGTCCACTGGTTCAAGAAAATAAACTTTAAAAAAAGTATGGAACTTAAAGGAAAGAAGAAACCATGTATATGAGAATGCATGTATGTGTGTATGTTCAGTTGTAAAAGTCACACCACAGTCTGGCAGATCCCATTCCAGTTAGCATTTATCCTCACTCCATATTTAGAATCTACAGAGTAATTCACATAAACCAGGTTCTTATTTCTGATCTTCCTCCTTTTGGACATTACACAGAATATGCAATTATGAATAAATGTTCCAGTTTTAATTCAGGTGCTATGATAGAAGGTGTAACAAATACAATTTCTACATTTAAAATGTATAAGAAATTCATTAGAAAAGGCCCAGTCCTGTCATATCCAAAGTTTTTTGATAAATACTATTCTAAAAGTTTGGGCTTAGTCTGATTGTAAATAGTATCTTGAACTAACCACTCAAATGCTACATCTTCAACTTCTAAAAACTATGGCTCCACCCTAATCATACTTTTCCAAGCTGTCCTACAGGTCCAATGTGTTGCATTCCAACCTATTTTGTTTCAAAGCTACAATCCAAGCATTAGAAATCATGTGGTTGACAGAAGATAAATCTAGGGCTTTCTCTCACGTCTACGTGTTACAGCCCAGTTGGCTTTCCCTTCTGGCTGCATCTACTCTGTAACAATCATTCATGGAAGGACGGGTTACAAGTGTTTGTTTTAAATGAGCAATCTAGACCAGCCTATAACATTAGACAGGGGCTGTTAAAAGGGAATGCCCAAAGATTGGCAGCTACAAGTCAGTGAATCATCTCTGAATAATAAATAGATGTTTTTGTTTTTTTTTTTTTTCTTTCAGCGTTGGAGGGGTGGTTGGGGGTGTAGGAGCTTGGTGGGGGGAGATTGGGGGGGGGGGGGGGGGGGTTTTATGGGTGGTTTTGGTTTTTTGATGGGGCTTGGGGGATTTTGGGCTTTTTTTGGTTGTTTGTTTCATTTTGGTTTTTTTAAAGAAACTTTGATTTATCCTTCCTGATTAAGGTTAAAATATTTGGGTTTTGTGGGGGACGTGGATATCAACAGGACAGAATTCACATATCCAGAATGCGTGAGCCAAATGTTCTAGTAGTCCACTGTCATGGAATATAGAACTCTTCCCATCCTATTAGTTATTCTGTTGTTCAGTGTTCAACTCTGCAAGATGTCTTCTGCCTGCTTAGTGCCGTGTATCTTATTTTTTTTTTTTACTTAAAAATCAACATGAAAGAAATTTTCATCAGACATTCTTCAACGTTCATTTGCGTTTTCCGCCGTGAGTTTATGAGGCAAATAGAAACTCGTGCCAGCCCTCAGCTTTAACAAGCCATTTTACCTCCAATTATTCACATTAGAAGTTATGAATGGTCATAATAATAGAATATTCCCTCATTTTAGGGGGCTATAAACAGCAACTTAAAGAACTCTATACCCCTGCAAGCGGTCATAATCAACATAAGTTTTTTGATTGAGATAAAAGTAGATTCAGCAATACCCAATAAAATTTTGTAATCAAAACCCCCTTCTCCAGCTCTGAACTTACTTTATTCTTAGGGGAAGCATTCATGTGGTGTTTTAAGTGAGGCTTTTTCCAACGCACTTCAACCTCTCTCCCTCACATTACATGCTTTAACTTGGTCAGCCCTGAATTGGTCAGGCAGTTGGGCTAGATCATCACTGTAGGTCCCTTCCAACTGAAATATTCTACATTTCTTACAAAGTGAGAAACATTGAAAAATCAAAATTGTATACAAAGATGTATGTGTCAGAATAAAAAAAAAATCTCAAAGCAAAAAACAACTGGAGGTGCATCAATAAATCCTTGCAAAAACACACATATACACACAGCTGCCCATAAATGAAATTAAAAGTCCCTTTCACACTGTTTAAGACACCAGCTAAGAGAGCACACTGGTGTAAACTGATGAAAAATGTGTTACAGAGCTTCACAAGTACTATAATCTGCCCTTTTGAAAATATATTACTAGATAATTGGGATTTCTAGTCCCACTAATTCTAACTGCTCAGAGGGGGTTGAAACAATAAATATCCTCTAAGATAAATCAGTGCTACATAGTTCATTTGACTGTTTCTTTTTTGTTTGTTTTTTTAAACAGCAGCTAACAGCCACGACCACAGGTCTACAGATATCCACAAAGTGAATTTTGCATGAATGTTTTATAGGAAAAGGTTGTTAAATATAAACATTTATATTGATATATGATACCAAATTACACACACAACACACAAAATTTTGGAGGCATAAATCCTTGTGTGCATTAACAATTCGGGTTATTTCTTTTACACTAGATACCAACTTTATGTGGCTTTCAAAGGAATGCCTGAATGGAATACATTTCAGAGATCATGCCTTGAGGTTGAAAGAGGTCAGATCACCTCTTGGTAGTTAACATCAAAGGAAAAATATTGACTAGTGTGTTCATTATTTTTTTCTAAATTTCAAAGTTGCGACCTCTATTTATATTTCTGAATAAAACAAATTAATACAGGTTTAATTCTGCATTCCAAATCAAAACCAGCTTTGATTGTGTTCTTGCTCTACCAGCTCTACCAGGTATTGGGATATACCAGATGTCCCAGTCCACAAATAAGTAATACCAATTATAAACCACAAAAATGAAGAGACTGCTCCTTCACACACAAGTAAGCAATCTTATTACTCTCAGTGAGAACACTTATCCGAATAGCTAGTCCTCTTCATAAAGATGGCAGCCTCAGACACCACTCCAGATTTCATTAAGGTCTTCTGTGGATATAGCCCTTAACCAAAACTTCACACACCATCTAATGTCAAAACACAACATTCCCAAGTTCGATGATGCCTTCACCCTGCATTAGATGGCCTATTTAGGACTCAAGACTAAAGCATAAAAGGTGCCTATATTCCAGCTACTAATCCAGCAATTTAGTGTTCAATCCGCTAGGGGAAAAAAAAAAAAAAAAAAAAAAAAAAAACCAAAAAACTCTATCTCTCTCTAAAAATATATATCAGAAGAACATGTACCAAAACCAAAACTGACAATTCTTCTAGCACATCTGTTATATGAGAAGCTGTTCAGCACTGCTTTGAAAAGTCTCTGTTTTTGTTCAGGGTAGGTTCTTCTCTTTCCAGGTGACATGACTGTCTGACTGAAGGCAGAAAGCCCAGCAGTGCTGAAGTAAGCATTGCATATTATTACTATAAAAATCACAAAACATACAGTACTTGCTTCAGGACACAACTAGGATGGCTTCAGGCCAGAAGCACAGAACCACTCTGAAGAAAAACTGAAAGAATCAATTGTATCTTTTGTAAAAATCTAAGGAAAGATTCATCCTAAACTGAAAACAGAAATCTTTTTATTTCAAAGCACTGTACACAGATCAGAATGCAATGACTGTTATGCCAGGAAGGAGCAAACTGAACCTGAGGTTACAAAATGTAAATTAGGAAATTAAGAAAACTTTGACAAATCTGACACTGAAAGAGCACACTTAATGAATTTCAGGAGTGTCCAAACTTATGAATAGATAACAGCACGTAACAACATATTGTGGCTAATTGTGACACTGTGGTTCTCTGAATTAATTTTAACCAATTCCAAACAATTTTAGCTGATCACTGCAGACTTCTAATATATAAAATAGATCATCTTTACATAGGAGATCAAGCACCTATATGTTATAGCACAATAAAGGTCCTAAAAGGAAGACAGCAACTTGAAAGCAGATGGTTAAAGAATTTGTTAGCAAATAGGATTGAATATGGTGAAAGATGTTTCCCAGCCTTGGCATCCAGCAGGGAGCCTCACTGGTGTCTGGATAAGCAGAGGGAAGCCTTGTACACAGACCTTGATATCTCCCCAGTAAAGTCGTATTTGCAGTGAAGGACATTGATAGAGATTCTCAAAAAAGTGTGCCGGGAAAAGAGAGGGGGTTAGACAGAAAACACAGCACAGGCTTTGAGAACAAGAAGTCCTCTCCCAGACTTACATTTTCCAAACACCATTGACGTATGCGAAAGAAAACACAGACAATAAATTCTCATTCTCAGTGCACATTTCAAGCCATCACTTTAATTATTCCTATCAGTCCTGTTGTCCACTGCACTCCCATTTCTACCTCCCCCAACATATGAATGATACTTTCCGTGTTTTCAGCGGTTTTACAAAGCAGCGCTTTTTGCGCACCCAAACTGCAGGTGCAGCAAAGACCTTGGCAAGGGGCAAACCGATTATCACTTATGAAAACAGCTACACTGTATTGTTCATGCTTCTTCAAGGTCTTGAACAAAGCATAAATTCTCATGAAAACGAAGTTATTGCAGTTCAAGCATCAGACAGCTAACCAGGTAAGTCTTACTGTTGTTTGTAGAGATGATTTTACAGTATTTTGTGATTTATAAGCTTCTTTTCTCTCTCTCATGCATTTGTTCGGTAATTCAAATAGGTATTTTCTCAGCTCTTAATGAAAAAGTGCCTCAAATATTGTGCAGTAGTGCAATATACTGAAAACAGGATATTATTACTGACTTGTAATTTGTCTTCAGGTCGATTCTACAGAGACAACTCTTCATTTTTTCTGAGAAATCTACATTTTCTTTTATACATTTCAAAAAATGAGATTGTACTGATGAATTTTTAACATACTAAATACTGTTAAGTCTCTGCCGAATCCTAGGCATTAATGTTGGTTGTCTCATACTTTAACCTCTCTTCTAACCTGCACTAGCTTTTAACAGCCTTACAGTTCAAAAGAAAAGGCACTGTAAAGTATGTAAGTTATTTTTATTCTCCTTAATTTATCCATTTACATTCCAGGTTTACTCTTGCCACAAGTGGAGTTGATCTTCATCTGGCTCGTTGTTCCTTTTTCCTATGCATATACTTCTTTGAGAATTAGATCTAAAGAGGCATACGGCATGGGAAAATGGGGCAACTGAGATACTTCACCATTCATTTCAAACAGCGTTGCCAAGGTGACTGTAGAAATGTATAGAGAAAACAGATGTATGAAAAAATGAAAGTTTAATTTATGAAACTCACTTAACCATCAAAAACTGAATAAAAAGATACTGGCGTTATTTACTCTGATATAATGGTTGAATGTTGGTTTCATCCTAAAAACCCGATTTATCACATGAATAATTTTTTAAGCATTTTACCCAACTACAGTATTTAACACAATGCTTGGTTTAATGTTCCATCTAAAATATATGCATTGCTAAGAAGTTACTTCTGTAGTCCTTATTCCCATAAGTCTCTAATTGAAAATAATAGGAATGTAGTCACATAAACTGCAAAAATGCAAACTCTTTAGACCTACCTCACAGATGCTGGGAGTCAATCTGCACTGAATTCAGTCAGCATTGGCTCAGGCATGTAAGGCCCAGTCATACAAATGTTACCCAAGTGGTCTGTCTTCAATGTACTGTTTATTCTTAGGACTTGATCTTTTAAGATCCTAAATACCTTTTATACAATGCCTGCATGTGTGGAATTACAAATTCTTCTCCGTAAAAATCAGACAGTTAATAGTAAATCAAATAATAAACATGCTAATTTTTTTTCTTCCTTCACCCACAGGTATCTTGGAAGTGGAAGTGTGGAAGTTCTCTTGGCTTTTTTCGGTCGGTAGTAAACAGTCATTAAATACATTTTTTATGTTTCTATCCAATTACTTTTATTTATTCTAAATAGAAATGTATCACATAAATTCCAGGGAAGAACTACTACTATTATGAAACAATGTAACTGTACATAGCGTATGTCAAATAAAAATCTAATGTTTCAGTCAAAAGTTTGCGTTACCTTGCATCACAATTTCTAACAGGTCTTCTAAAGCTATGTGTTTTGAAAAAGCAAAACTAGGTGCATTAAAAGTCATTTTACTCAGTGGTTATTCTTATTCAAGCCTAAATAAATATTTTAGAAGTTAGAAGTCATTTATCTATAACATAATAAAGTCAGAGGACTATTTTACTTACAACTCACTTTTTCTTCTTAAATTAAAAAGCAATAAAAAATTGCATCCACAACTGTATCCTTATTCACTGATTTCATATTAAACTTTGTGGTAAAGGGGGTGGAAGTACATAAACAATACATTACTTAATTCACTTGTGAGAGAATAGAGGGTGTTTTGAATATAAAAAAATATTAAATCTAATAACTGTCATTAAAATCAAGAGGAATCTCCAGAATTACTGCACATAAAGGTGGAAAAAAGGCACAGGGGGGGAAAAAAACCAAAACACCACAAAAATAGAAACAAACAAGAGACAAACTCCCATATAATTTATAGTTTCTCAAATTCCACAGAGATTTCATGGTAATACAAAATTTAAAAAATGCAACTGTATCAGAAAAGTGTATATTTTACCTTTAATACATCTCTTGTATAATAATCCCCAGAACCTATGCAACAAGACTACAACTGATGTGCTGCTTTTTTTTTTTTTTAAGACACAGAGTACACAGTTTAAATTAAAAGCTAATAGGAAAAATAATGCCATCTCAGCTATTACCAAAAAAAAGAAAACAAAATGTTTGAGTTTGGAGTGAAATCAATAAAAATATCAGGCCAAAGATAAACCATATCAAACATGGTAATAGCAAGGCAAGTAACAAGACTGAACAACATGAATGTCAATGAGAACAGAATTTCAATATTTAGTATCTTTTTTTCTTTTAAATTAAAATTTATGGCTTTTATAAAACAAAGGTTAGAACAATCAGATAAGCTGCTCAACAACCAAACAAGAAACACAATGTTTACATTCACTAACTGTGTTAAGGGAATCATTTCAGCTCATTTACAAAAACTTGGAGGAAGGATTGTATATGAGCTTATAAACAAGCACCTCTGATTTCTTTTTTAATGTTTTTGGGTTTGGTTTTATTTAAATGTTTTTAAAATCCTTTGAGGAGAGCAAATCTAGTTCTCACTCTTCCGAAGTACCCCTGGTTACTAATTCCAGCTTTCATGACTAGAGCCCAAACTTTACAAACCGTAACATACCTCTAAATGTTCTCAGACTCCACAATTTTTTATTAACTCCAAGACACCAGTCTTTGTAAGCATACATAAAGTAATGAAACAACAGGACAGACAAATGATAAAACTCAGGAGAGATATTGGGAGCAGAGCTAGCAAATCTGGAGAAGGGATGGGACAACAAATGAGATCGATAATCTGTCTTCAATCTGCCTTCACTACAGGATTTTCCACCTCTATCCAGTTCATGGTTAATCTCTCAAACACAAATCACAAACCTATGTTTAAACACCTTCCTGAACAAGACTGAAGGGAGAGTAAAAGACATGGTTAAAGCACAGGTGGAGACATCCTTTCCCTTTCTCTGTGTGGCATGGTGTAAGATCCAAACTAATTATCATTAAAAAATAATTATTTTAAGCGGGAGCGGTAAATCTAGGAGGGAAGGACAAGAGGATCGCATTCGGTAAGGCTTAAATAGAAAGGCAGAAACCTAGCTATAAATGGCCTTTTCACCCCCTGAAAACATTGGGTTAAGATGAACTGACAAAACAGTATGACGAAATAACATACAGTGGTACGTGCCACTTTATTGAACTGTAAATACTCAGTGGAGTAAAATGAAGGTCTGGAAAAATGCAAAGAAAACTGCAGTATAAAGAAAATAGGTATTAAGGATTTTACCGTTCACCAACTCATATTGCAGTTTGTACCACTACCTGAGTTAAATGGGCAGTGAAAGCTCTAACAAAATTTCTTTGCACAAATATATTCCTACTGTTCATTCTGTTTGTAATTTCTCATGTAACTGTTGAGAAATGGGGAAAAAAGGGACACGGGAGAGGGGGAAGTGCAAACTTAACTCTATCTGCAGATAAAAGTACAAAATAACTTTTATTTTATTTTTGTAATAGATAAGTCAGGTATGAATCAAGACAGCGATGAACACTGACACTATATCAGTTGCACAAAGAGGGAAGCACTAAGCTGGAAAGGACTTTTGATTATTTACTGTTCTAAAGCATTGCAAATCTACCTCTAATACAAGAAGAAATCCAGTAAAATTCACTAGCTTAGGGTTTTAATTTCATGACCAATTTTTCATCCCCAGAGATAAGGTCTTGCCTTTTCTATCAGCAGAAACATGAGTAGAACATTATCATTCTATAAGAAAACATAGATTACAAACAAGCTTTGGTTGCATTGCAATAAACACCAACATTTCACATTAAAGTGACTGGAGCGTAATCATGTCAGGCTCCACATGCTGTACAATTGCTCTTCTGCATTCTGTAACAAGTAATAGCAGATTTTCCCTTTTGGAAATTTTTTTGCCATTGTATCTCATCTGAACCAAGCTTTGTTTCAAGATTCCAGATTGTACTGATTTTGAACTAGAAAATTGGTATGTATTTTATGCACAAATGTATAGTATCAGCTTGTATTTATATGTGATACTTCAAGCTAGTTTAAAATACTGGAGGTCTCAATTCTGGAGTCAGATGTACAAGCAAATGACTTTACAGTTGGAATCAATTTAAAATTGGAAACTATTTATAAACAGGAGTAAAATTATAAAAATAAATTATCAGCTCAATAAACAATGCAAAGATGTGCATGTCCCAGATATCAGAAGAAATCACTCAGTAAAGATAGATAGATCATCTAGAAGTCCTGATTACACATACTACCCTTCAGAACAGGAATGTGATATAGGAGTACTATATTAACCATTTACAGTTTCAGGAAAGCAACAGCCATGTGAAGGTGCATTTGTCTGAAACACACAGTTATCTTCTAATTTCAACTGCATTGTCCATTCATCTCCCCACACAAACCTCCATAGCTAAAACAGAAGGTGTATACTGCTGTACACACAAGAGTATATGCTGTTTATCACTTCCACATGTAAAAAACACTCAAGCCATCCAGTTTTGGACTGGCAATAAACATGTGACAGAGGTGATGAAGCCAAACATATAGCACAGAAAACTATAAAGGTTAAATCATGAACCACCTAGAATAATAATGTCACTTCAAGCTTCTTGTAATAACATTTCAAATTGAAAAATATGTGTTTCATAATGCAGAACAGCCTTAAAATATTCCCCAAGTAGAAGACTATTTCATCAGTACTAAATCTGTAATACTGAAGTATAATATTGCCATTGCTACAGAGTTATTCTATGTAGCATGTTATCTGTAGGAACTTCTGGTAAACACATGAAAAAAAATAATTCCAGTAATTTCTGAATATTTGGTTTTTTCCCTAAATACTCTAAAGCACCCCAAGAATACATTTATCTAAAAAAAAACCTATACCGAAAAAAGCATATTTATTTTATGTTAATGCAGTGAATATTATGAAACTAATCCCCTGTCTCCAAATAAAGAGTACAGCACTAGGAGGAGCAGGAAAGAAATTTGCTTAACCTAAGTTACAATGCCTACACTTTTAAAAATTTCTGGACAACTGAAATTTCCTTTTTGTTATGGTGTTGCATTCTGTAATCACAACTTAAAATCAGTGAAAAGGACAGAAGAGGTGACATCTCAGTTGTCTTCTTCCTTCCCTGACAGCCTCTTCCTGAATTTGCACTGCCTGTGGCAATTTTCAAACCCTTCCATATGTGACTTTAACTTAGTAATGCAGCAGTTAAAAAAAAAACCCACACACAGAGTTTTCTGTAATGATAGTGGGTTATGCATGAATAAGACCTCCTCTAACAGAGGAATACAAAAAATGTCAGTCCTAGCAAAATCTAAGGATCAGGAGTGTGCAACCAGAAGCTGTAAAGGTAAGCACAACAGCACTGTAAGCTATTAGGTAAGGTCCCTTACACTTGTGAAACAGTTGTCTAAGGAGCTCAAACAGTTCAGACATCAACTAGAAGCAGAAACTAGATTTTCTGAAGAAGAATGATGCAAGAGAAATTCAACGGTGTTTATAACACCACTTCAAAACAAGTCTCTGGGATCCAACAGAGTTAGAACTCTCAACTAATCCTGTCAAGTGTTGAGCTGGTAGAGAAAAGCCTTCAGCTGTTTAGTATATTCTACCACTTAGAAATAATTTATTTCTTCTTCATCACTTCTTTAGTTTATATATTGGGAGATACTGATAAACATTGTGGGTTTCAATTACATCTGAAGCATTTTAATATAGAAAAAAATCACACAAAAGCCCTCTCAGAAGTCAGACTAAATTAACTTCATTGCAAAGTTTTTCTTTATCACTGCATGCAATAGTCTTGTAAGACACAGGGAACAATGTCTTTTTTCAGAAATCCTGCCCTCATATTTGGCAACAATGTGCATGACATGACCAGTATCCTGCAATTCCCATGACTCCCTATTCCTACTTTTGCCTCACTGTATCTATGCTTTAAACTAGAACAGAGAACCAACCTGCTGGGTGGGCGAGGAGCAGGGAAGCAGACAAAAAATTCTCCTTCCCCCACTCCGCAATGGAATTAGTTCTCTGATGTGATTTATTTTGTACCTACAAAGCCAACTGCATCAATATAATGAAGGAAGAGAAGCAGAAGTTGCTTAAGTTGAAAGGACACTTAGAAACATCTTCGGAATCACGGTTTGAAGAAAGAGAGAGTGTTTACATTTTCTCTGTACTCGCTTTCTCTAACACACAAATACCCGTGACAGATTTGCCCTAGAGAAAAAGAGCCAAGACTTAGCTAGAGGAAATATGTTCGCCTCTTTCAAAAACTTACTGACATGTGTGAATGTAATTAATCTGTAACAATACCTGTCAGCACTGGCATAAGTGACAGTGAGAAAGCAGTAAGGAATCATGGTCTGTACCTCCAAATACAGTATCTTGCTACAAAAACCAATAGTTAGCAGGAACATGCTATATCCTGAGCATTTAGATTCACTTTCAATTGAAACTAAATCTAAGTCTTCAAACTCATGTTCCAGCATCTACGTAAAACTTTTTTTTTTCTTTTGAAGGTGCCAGGAGATCAGTTTCATTACTACATGTGAACAAGAAAGGTGCAGTTCTATACGAAGAATTGAGCAGATTAAACAGCTCACTGATGCTGAAAAGGAACAGTGCCTCGTACCCTCCTCCTCCTCCTGCTTACTTTGCACCAATTCAGGCTAGCTGTCTGACCCAAAGACATGCAGAAAGAGGAAAGTTCTTAGGTTTAGGTTTTAAAAAACAAAATCCACCAAGACAAGTTCAAATATTTTTCTTTAACTTTGGTTTGTTTTTTTTTTTCACTGAAGAACTGCAGTTTAATGAGAATTTATACACCATGCATGTGTGCATAGGGGAGGGGAAAAAAAAAAGAAAAAAGGGGGGAAAAAAGCCTGACTCAGTACCAGATCTAAAATAGCCCAATTTGGGACTATTCTGCAGGGTTTTTTACTATATCAAACGAAAGCTACAGCAATTTAATTAATGAGCTCTAATTTGTATAACTTTCAATACTTGGACTTGACATGCACCATAGAAGTATTAGGTGTGTATCTGTTGTTTTCCTCATGAAAATTGATCAAACTTTTAACAACTCCTAGGTGTACTCTCCCTCCCAAGTAAAAAAAAAAAAAAAAACACAAACCAACAAACAAAAACCAAAAAAACCCACCAAGTCAAACCAATTAGATTTCACACAGATTCCAGAGGAGGCGGCCTGCTGAGATTCAGCATTCCCCAAAAACGTCCCCTCTGCTGCGGCACGCTTCAGCCGGGGGCTGCGCGGAGCTGGGCACCCCGAGCAGAACCCGCCGGTGCCGCGTCCTCGGCGCTCCCCCTGCTGACACCTCCCCGCTCAGCGCCGGGAGAAGCAAGCCGCTGTGCTGGGAGGCAGAGAATGACAGTAGGTACGGCGTGGCAAATCAAGAGAGACTGGGTTTACAAAAGCAGAGAGGAAGGGGAGAAAGGACTGGATGTTTATGAAGCATGCGGGGAGACAAGAGCTCTCGCTGCGAGGAAAGGCTTTTGGGCCTTTAGGTTTTTCCTGTTCTCTTCTTTCTGTGCAAGCCATCGATTTCTATAATGCAGCCCCCTTCAGAATTTGGGATTACAATGCTTATTCCTGTCAGCAAAATGTATCTTTTATCATTTTTGATAGTGAGCTTTGATACACATCCACACTATGGATTTTTTTTTTTTAGAAAAATTAATTTTTGTAAATATTATCTACTAGGAGCTGGAAAGTTAAAAACATACTGGAATTACTCATACAATCTTACTTCTACTTCATAAAGCATGCATTACAATGCAGTGTGAATTCAATCCTCTCAGTCCTATAAATTATTTCCCCCCCCCCATAAGACTCCTCCTCCATTCTGCAGGATCAAAGCCTTATCAGCTGTAGATATAAGAAAGCTGAAGATTAAGTGAAGAGGGAAAGCAGAAAGAGAAAGGAACTTACAATGAAGAAAGGTTAATGATGTGTCAAACAACTATTTCTTCTGTCAGGGACAGATTTCCTGTGAGATGGGTCAAGTTTTTTTAAACAAATATCCTCATATTTTTTCTTATTTTTGTGTGTGTTATAATATGACAAGGGGGTTAGATTAAGATTAAACACTACTTGAATTTTAATTCTAAATAAATATTGTTTTGCACTGAAAGTATTTTTCCATAACCATATGATATCCTTTAAGGAAGCAAAGCATTACCCACTGTCAGAGAGAGCCTGAAAGCAATAACAGACTACCCCTTTAGTGGAGCACAATGCATTATTAAAATTAACCTGTTACTTAACTATTGCTGAATCACACATGTATAGTACTTGACGAATTGAAGCGCAGGCTTTTAAACCAGTAACAGATTCTGCTTTGAGTACTGCGAAGTGCCACTAGGTGACGTAAGTCAGCACCATCGTAAGAGGCCTTGCACCAAGTGCAAGCAACCAACGTTCAATTCGGTAAAGTACTGGAGGACATACTACAGGGTCTAATTGTCTAATCAGAACATCTAGAAAAGCTGGCAAAGCGGAAACCATGAAAGCAAGAGTCATATTCAAGGATCATTATTTATTTACTGATGAGTTACATATGTGTCTGCACATCACTCCCATAAAATACAGCCGCTGTAGAATTTAAGAAATCAAGTTATGCAGTTATTTCCTTTTGGCTCACTAGAGGTTTTTACTTTAAAGTAGCTGAGAGGTTTAAAAAATTCCTTTAAAACACTACTTTCAAAAGCATAAGTGGTATAGATCCACAATAAATGTATGCAATACACAAAAATACTGTATACACTTTTATTTAAGTTCTCTTTTCCTAAATAATCCATAATACTTTTATTCATTTTTCTGACCATAGCTAAATGTGGAGGTGATGTTTCATAGAATTGCCTTAGGTGATTCACAAAACTTCTAAGATGTGCTGTGACAGAGGGTAGTTGACTTAATGGTTATCTGCCAGCAAAAGTGGAAGAAATCTCCCTTCCCTGTCCCTACAGTCTACCTAAAGTATTAGCTTTTTGCCAGTTTTGTATCCTGAACTGGCACGACGTAATGTAGGATGAACAATGATTCTAGTGCATAGGAGGCTGCTTGGAGTGTGATGGAAAGGACCATCTTTCACTGATTACTGGCAGTTAGATGAGCTTAGCTTGATTATCAAACCAAATGCTAATAGTTAATGAAGGGGGGAGTGTCTAAATGGGGGGGGGGGGGGGGGTCCCATTTAGGAAACACTTTATAATTATTGGCATTGAATTACATCTACAATTCGATCACCCAGTGTCAGAATTCTTCCATGAGAACATGAACATAGATATTTAACATGTATCAAGGTGGTGTGTGTATTTTATTTTTAAACTATTTTACTTGAATTTTCACTGTAATTTAACTCTAAATATTACCACAATGGATGTGACCAAAATACTTACAGACACTTTATAATTATTGGCATTGAATTACATCTACAATTCGATCACCCAGTGTCAGAATTCTTCCATGAGAACATGAACATAGATATTTAACATGTATCAAGGTGGTGTGTGTATTTTATTTTTAAACTATTTTACTTGAATTTTCACTGTAATTTAACTCTAAATATTACCACAATGGATGTGACCAAAATACTTACAGTTCTAACCTTTGTCTTTCTATGTGGAGAAAGTGGGTAATTATACTGACCAATTTTATAAACCAACAAAACTACTCAGTACTAAAAGGAATCATCCTGCTTCTTTCTCTTCCTTCCCACGCTCCAAGCATTCCTCTGCACAAGTTACAGAGCTCATCCAACTTTTCAGTGAGTGGGTTTAGCTCTCCTAGCTGTTAAAAAAATTATTTGCTTTTCTTCTTTTCCTGTTTGTATCCTGCTACCTTCGAAACCTAAATGGACTCCCTGATAGATCAGAGGGTTATCTTAACTCAGAGCATGTGAGGAAAAAGCATGCCCAGAAAGAGGGAAAGAGGAGTGAAACAACTCCCTTCAACAGCAGAGCGCTGTTGGTTCTGCTCAACACATTTCATTTAGCTAGGTGCGTCCTTCGTATGAGGCAAAAATGAATGTGGTACATAACATTTTTATATGATGAATGCCCTTAGAATTTGTTCAAATGATTGAATAAACCTGTCCCCAGTGTTTTTCATTGCTTTGATACCTTCACTGCTAGCATACTGATGAATTCTAGTACAGCTTCTATGCACTAATATTTTCCATAATCAAACCAACACCACAAGAACAATTGTTTTGTAGGAAACGATCTTGACAACTAATGAAAGGACTAAAAACATATTAATTACTATGAGACAGTCCGTAGAGTTACTGCAACAAAATACTTAAATAGACAAAAGAAAACATAGCTATAAGTGATACCATTGAGATATCGATCAAGAAAGGTCATCATTAAACAGTAGTTAAAACATGAAGTCTCTTACACCTCTACTACACTTCTCTAACTTACTATTTACACATAAAGTTTTGGTCGTTATGTTTTTTGTAGTCTATGTATTCATAGAAAGTGCTAATAATCAATAGAAGATGGGATAAATGTTTCATCACAAGACCTGCCAATTGTTAATTGCTAACCAGAAACACGCGGCAATTATCTTTCAAATTGTAATTGCTCTCATGTGATGGTCGCTTATGGCATTACAATCAGTCAAAGTACTTTGAATGGGGGCTTTGCCTCAAGCCATGTTCTGTATCTTAGGTAAATCATCACAATAACACTGAACACGTGAACATTAGCATTTAAAAAAAGATGTAATTCACTTCAAACATATGTTTTCTGTGTTTATCACCTTCAGAGCCACTCTCCCTCCCCCTCTTGTACTTTTGTTCCAACATTGCAGGGCCGAATAGTCTAGCAAAAATAAAGTTTGTTATGAATCAGGACCCCAAAAAACCCAAACCACTTAATATCAATAAAAGGAAACACGACAGACAAAATCATACACAAAAAACAATCATATTAAATGCCTTGGGGGGGGGGGGGGGAAAGCCACAAAATGAATATTGAGTTTCTAACGTAGAACACTATACGTCTTTTATAGTACAGTCACATGCTAACACAGGAAGGTTTAGTCATTATGTCACCTACTTCTGTTTACAATAAATGGGCCGGTATTTAAAACTAACCGTTATACCAACACAAAAATATTGCTGCCGATACGTTTTATTTTACCGAAGAAGCAGCAAAAGTCCTTAGTGGTATGTCTAACTGTGTTGTTTACAATTATAAACTAAAACTACTAGTATCGTTTTTGAAGTGATTGCATTAAATGCAAAAATTTCCTCAGCAGCAAAAAATTCTCATAGCAAATCTGATACAAATCTATGGAAGTTTTTATCACCAGCAGATAAAGCAAAGGAGATTCCCCACCACCACCCTTTAAAAAGATACTCGATTTTTAAAAAGAGCTGGGCAATATGGAAATCCCTACTCATAGGCTCCTAAGTACAATTTCAAAGCCAAAGTACTTCAGAAGATGTAAAAACAAACTCTAGAAGTGACTCAGTCCATGAAAATGCAGTAAGGAAGCCTCACTAGCCTAACCATAGCATGAGTCTGAAAGACTGTTCTATTACAAAAATATTATATTAGCTTCCTATGTCTTTTGAAATTAAGGTTTTTCTCCTAAAAACTATAAAATTGGTTATTCCAATCTAATCAGATAACAACATGATCAATGACTGAAGGATTTTAAAAAAAAAAACCAAACAAGCCCTCACGTTTCATTAACACTAAAATACAAATTTAAAAACTGACAACATAGTGGCAATCCTTTTGTTGCTTAAAAACATTTGTTCATCTATTAAAATAAGCATAATGATCATTAACAACAACTAGAAACAATAATATAATAAAGGAACGATGACCCTTACTGATCCTTCTGATTAGATGTTACCTGGAACACTAAATATATTACAACGATTCACTTCAGAAATTGTCTATGACTTTATCATTTTTACAGACCAAACTTTATTATTTCCTGGACTAATTTGCAGGTTTGTAGGACTCGGGAATCAAGCTAACTAAAAGTATATGTAATGGTCCGTTTCGACGAATCATCCTGAACACTGAATTATTTCCCAGTAATTTTTCCATGACGTTATACTAAGGGTTCAAGACTATACACTTTGGTTATTGTCAGAGTATATAGCAAGTCTCCTCCTGTCTTCTCTCTCTTTTTTTTTTTTTTTTTTAAGATTGATTTAATCGGATAAATGCAGAAAAATAATCTGCAGATTTCTCTGTGAATTTTGGTTTGGTTTTGGGGGGTTCGGGTGGTTTGGTTTTGGTGTTGGGGTTTTTTCATTAAAAAGGCAAGTTGTAACTTCTAACTTACAACCTAATTGTTTTTAAAAGCTGTAGGTTGGTTTTGTGGGTGGAATTAGAAGCACATGAAGACAATGCAACTTCCATCCCTTTTAGTCTATTCAGATAAGTTTTTCAGTAAAACTTGAGTGTTAGGTATACTAAGTAATTTCTTTACTTCGAAGGGTATGTAGTCACCTCCTAGAAGTTCCATGCTGACAAAAATCAAAACAAAACACAGACTCCCTAGATGGATGTTCAAGAGAATGCTTCTTATTATTACAAGGAGAACAAAAGACTTCTTAACTGCAGATTTATATCGGAAGAATATTAAAAGTCACCGTTTAAAAATTTCTTACTTATGTCATGCTTCGGCACACTCAACAAAAGAGCATGTAAATCCCATTACATTTTATGGGAGAAAACAATATTCCTGCCGGAGGCAATATAGAAAGCCTTAGAGGAAAAAGGGCTAGAAGCATATAGCATTATCTGACTTCCACGATCTCGCTACAAATACATCGCCGTTCATAAAAGGTGACATGAAGTTCTTTGAAGTCTAAGAATTAACATGTTGCCTCAAACATGTTCAGCTCTGCGTGAAAGGTAGTTCATTATCTCTGACTGCGTAAACTCAAGCAGTAGTGACTGTTTACTGAAACAACCTGTAAATGTGTTAGCCTGTGTTTGCAGAGGATAAAGACTGTGCCATCCCAGGCCCACTTCAGACCGTAAAAGTGGTTCTTTTCTCACCCTTATCTGAATCATCCCTGAACAAACTGCCTCTGAACAGAGTTTACACTCCTCTTCTTTGATCAACTTTATAAGAACATCAGAACGGTTGACTTTGAAATGCATACATTTCTTTCTTGGGGTGAAGGGAAAGGAGATGATGTTTTAAAACATGAACAGATAAATTCAAGCTAAATAGTCATTTTCTCGCTGTTTCTCACCCTATCCAATATCCTGAAACATAACTGCCAATTGCTTAATCTTATTCTTAAATAAATTCATAAGAATTAACTCATTCTACTACCTATTAGATAATTCAAAACTTCCCACCCTACTTTCTACAAATGACCTAACAAATTGCCATGCTAACGCCACTGTGATCTAGTTTCAAACCTTCTCTCCCTGAGGTCTTTAAATTTCTGATACTATATAGACTGAAGACAACCTCACGCTTCAGAGAAAGATGAGAGTCATAATTGCAGCACTCTGCCTCATGGACAGCAGTGAAAGACATTTAACCTTGCATTTCCAACTAACTTCTAATTCAAACAGCATCCAGCCACCTGACTTGACAAAGAGCAGCATGTTACTCATAGGCATATAGGGGAGATGCTAGTGTCAGTGTTTCTTCATAATTTTTACCTGTTTGCAAGCTCGATGACTACTTACTTTTTCCTATCTCGAGTCGATATCCTGTACTGGTAGAAAGGCAACCGGATTCTTCCAAAACTTGCTTCAAACAGGCAAGAGGGGTTCTAAATTTGGGATTAGCTCTCATAAAAGAGGGCTCTCTGTGTCCTCCTTTGTTATTAGTCCCTTCTGAACCCTCGTCTTTCATACCAGGAGATAAAAATTGAAAATAACGACGTGGTTCAAGAGCCGAGGCCAGCTTGGGCAGCACAAAAAGCGCAGGCCATGATGCAATTACCAGCAGCTACGTGGTCAAGAGACGACTCAGAGCTGAACTTGGCGCCAGGTCAGGTAGCCTTGAGTTCTGCTAACTACGGCGTAGAGAGATTAGGCGGATGTGACAATCACCTGAAAGGGGGAGATTAAAGCGCCTCTCAATGGGGTCCTTTGTTCTCGGCCTCATTTGATGCTTTGCGGCCCTTTCAAACCACGTCGCGGCAAGGCGCTTTAAATGTTTGCCCCCAAAGCCGGGGCGGCTGCAGTGAGTGGGGAGCGCCAGCAGCAACGGGGAAGATGGAGAAGGGGCCCTTCTCGGTGGAGTGGTTGGCCCAGAGCAGCCG